>NC_056443.1:12864916-13164916 GCF_018296145.1 Oncorhynchus tshawytscha
ACAGTGCTCCTTGGAATGTTTAAAGCTTGGGAAATCTTTTTGTATCCAAACCGCTTTAAACTTCTTCACAACAGTATCTCGGACCTGCCTGGTGTGTTCCTTGTTCTTCATGATGCTCTCTGCGCTTTTAACGGACCTCTGAGACTATCACAGTGCAGGTGCATTTATACGGAGACTTGATTACACACAGGTGGATTGTATTTATCATCATTAGTCATTTAGGTCAACATTGGATCATTCAGAGATCCTCACTGAACTTCTGGAGAGAGTTTGCTGCACTGAAAGTAAAGGGGCTGAATAATTTTGCACGCCCAATTTTTCAGTTTTTGATTTGTTAAAAAAGTTTGAAATATCCAATAAATGTCGTTCCACTTCATGATTGTGTCCCACTTGTTGTTGATTCTTCACAAAAAAATAGTTTTATATCTTTATGTTTGAAGCCTGAAATGTGGCAAAAGGTCGCAAAGTTCAAGGGGGCCGAATACTTTCGCAAGGCACTGTATTTTCTACGGATATTTATGTCCGTTGCGTTATGCTAATTAGTTTCAGGCGATGATTACGCTCCCGCATGCGGGTTTGGGAGTCACAAGAAGCTTTAGTTTATTTTGTAAATCTTTCATTACTCTATTTTCTTAACTCCATTGTTGGTTAAGGCCTTGTAAGTAAGCATTTCACAGGAAGGTCTACACCTGTTGTATTCGGCGCATGTGACAAATAAAATTTGATTTGATTGGTGGATTGATTGACTTTTAGCTGATTCCTCACCAACCTACATTGAACAAAAATAAAAATACAACATGCAACAATTTCAGAGATTTTACTGAGTTACAGTTCATATACAGTAATCAGTCAATTGAAATAAATTCATTAGGACCTAATCTACGGATTTCACATGACTGGGAATACGGATATGCATTGGTCTTAGATACCTTAAGAAAAAAGGTAGGGGTGTGGATCAAAAAACCAGTCAGTTTCTGGTGTGGCCTCCATTTGCCTCATGCAGCGTGACACATCTCCTTCGCATAGAGTTGATTAGGCTGTTGTTTATTGATGCCTGTGGAATGTTGTCCCACTCCTCTCCAATGCCTGTGTGAAGTTGCTGGATTTTGGAAGGAACTGGAACATGCTGTGGTACACGTCTATCCAGAGCAATCCAAACATGCTCAATGGGTGACATGTCTGGTGAGCATGCAGGCCATGGAAGCTCTGGGACATTTTCAGCTTCCAAATCTTTGCGACATGGGGCTGTGCATTATCATGCTAAAACATGAGGTGATGGCGGTGGATGAACGGCACGACAATTGGCCTCAGCATCTCTTCACGGTATCTCTGTGCATTTGAAATTGCCATCAATTAAATGCAATTGTGTTTGTTGTCCGTAGCTTATTCCTGCCCATAACATAACCCCACCGCCACCATGGGACACTATTCACAATGTTGACATCAGCAAACCATTTGCCCACATGACACCATACACGCTGTCTGACATCTGCCCAGTACATTTGAAACCGGGATTCATATGAGAAGAGCACTCTTCTCCAGCATGCTAGTTTTATTGATTTTCATTTATTTTGGGTAACAGACATATACAACGAAATGTACAATTTGGATGTCACTTAAAAGTATGAATTAAAACGCTTGTTTCCAAAGTGGTCCTCAATGGAAAAACAAATCAAATCAAATCAAATTTTATTTGTCACATACACATGGTTAGCAGATGTTAATGCGAGTGTAGCGAAATGCTTGTGCTTCTAGTTCCGACAATGCAGTAATAACCAACAAGTAATTTAACTAACAATTTCAAAACTACTGTCTTATACACAGTGTAAGGGGATAAAGAATATGTACATAAAGATATATGAATGAGTGATGGTACAGAGCAGCATAGGCAAGATACAGTGGATGGTATCGAGTACAGTATATACATATGAGATGAGTATGTAAACAAAGTGGCATAGTTAAAGTGGCTAGTGATACATGTATTACATAAGGATGCAGTAGATGATATAGAGTACGGTATATACGTATACATATGAGATGAATAATGTAGGGTATGTAACATTATATTAGGTAGCATTGTTTAAAGTGGCTAGTGATATATTTACATAATTTCCCATCAATTCCCATTATTAAAGTGGCTGGAGTTGAGTCAGTGTGTTGGCAGCAGCCACTCAATGTTAGTGGTGGCTGTTTAACAGTCTGATGGCCTTGAGATAGAAGCTGTTTTTCAGTCTCTCGGTCCCAGCTTTGATGCACCTGTACTGACCTCGCCTTCTGGATGATAGCGGGGTGAACAGGCAGTGGCTCGGGTGGTTGTTGTTCTTGATGATCTTTATGGCCTTCCTGTAACATCGGGTGGTGTAGGTGTCCTGGAGGGCAGGTAGTTTGCCCCCGGTGATACGTTGTGCAGACCTCACTACCCTCTGGAGAGCCTTACGGTTGTGGGCGGAGCAGTTGCCGTACCAGGCGGTGATGCAGCCCGCCAGGATGCTCTCGATTGTGCATCTGTAGAAGTTTGTGAGTGCTTTTGGTGACAAGCCGAATTTCTTCAGCCTCCTGAGGTTGAAGAGGCGCTGCTGCGCCTTCTTCACGATGCTGTCTGTGTGAGTGGACCAATTCAGTTTGTCTGTGATGTGTACGCCGAGGAACTTAAAACTTGCTACCCTCTCCACTACTGTTCCATCGATGTGGATAGGGGTGTTCCCTTTGCTGTTTCCTGAAGTCCACAATCATCTCCTTAGTTTTGTTGACGTTGAGTGTGAGGTTATTTTCCTGACACCACACTCCGAGGGCCCTCACCTCCTCCCTGTAGGCCGTCTCGTCGTTGTTGGTAATCAAGCCTACCACTGTTGTATCGTCCGCAAACTTGATGATTGAGTTGGAGCGTGCATGGCCACGCAGTCGTGGGTGAACAGGGAGTACAGGAGAGGGCTCAGAACGCACCTTTTGAAAGACACTGCTAATGCTACAGCTTAGCTCATGAGCTAGATACATAAACAACAACACTGAATGGCTCAGAGTGGGAGTGAGAGGTTACATGATTGACTGCCTGCACGCGTCATTTGTATCAATAAATCACTATCAGAAAATGTTTTGTGTGGTATTATTGATATATTTACTACTTTATTTTTTCAATTACCGGTGATAAATCATGCATTCCAATTTTTGCATAGATTGTAATGGGCACATATGTGCGTAAAATTATTTGTTGACGGTTGTACTGATTATGATGAGCTAAGATAATACCAGCTATGTGTGTGGAGCCATGTTTGTTGACATACAATGCATTCTGGGTTTCGTGTAATCGTCTGTCGGACCAAAGATGCTATAACAAAATTAGGTGAGTAAGGGTTCACTCATTTTTTGAGAACTTCAGGAAGTGAATGGTGGGATGTGAACGATGGTAGATGACACACCCCTTCAACATGCATACTATAAACAGACCAAACTAATTTTGTCTTCTCTTATTATCTTTGGTTTCTGTGAGGGAAAAAAGCAAGGCTGCACGCTAAAACTAATCGTCGGATTACTTTCGATTTCTAGAAAGTGTTTTACTCGATTATATTGATCAACAGTGAGCTCACACGTGATGTGAATAATTATACATAGTAATTGTTATTAGCTAATTCATATTGTAGTTTATGTCAGCCGAGAGTTAGTAAATATGACCGCTTGTGTTGCGTCAATCTTTCCTCAGTTAGCACTAGGACAAATGTAGCCTACATTTTTACAGTTAGGATGATTGTGTTATGCAATAGATACTTCTGTGAGTATCTGAACATTGCATCCAAAAATAAACTGCTCACATTCTGGACAAAACTTTGGAAGGACTGTGTTTGTGTATATAGTTTCTGAAAAAAGCGTAGCCAGCTCAAATGCTGATTGTTGCGTAATTCGAAACTGGCCGTTCTAAATAAGCGTTCTAAATGAGCGTTCTAATCACACGGCTGTGATCGTATGCTTCAAGGGACCACTGTAGAACGATCACACCCGTGTGATGGGACATGTGAAATGGTTAAAACTAATTTTTCAGCCACTCCACAAATTTCTTGTTAACACTGATGTCTTGAGATGTTGCTTCAATATATCAACATAATTTTCCATCCTCATGTTGCCATCTATTTTGTGAAGTGCACCAGTCCCTCCTGCAGCAAAGCACCCCCACAACATGATGCTGCAACCCCATGCTTCACTGTTGGGATGGTGTTCTTCAGCTTGCAAGCCAACCCCTTTATCCTCCAAACATAACGATGGTCATTATGGCCAAGCAGTTCTATTTTTGTTTCATCAGACCAGAGGACATTTCTCCAAAAAGTACGACCTTTGACCCTTTTGCAGTTGCAAACCGTAGTCTGGCTTTTTCATGGTGGTTTTGGAGCGGTGGATTCTTCCTTGCTGAGCGGCCTTTCAGGTTATGTCGATATAGGACTCGTTTAACTGTGAATGTAGATACTTTTATACCTGTTTCTTCCAGCATCTTCACAAGGTCCTTTGCTGTTGTTCTGGGATTGATTTGCACATTTCACACCAAATTATGTCCATCTCTAGGAGACAGAATGTGTCTCCTTCCTTAGCGGTATGACAGCTGCGTGGTCCATGGTGTTTATACTTGCGTATTATTGTTTGTACAGTTGAACATGGCACCTTCAGGCATTTGGAAATTGCTCCCAGGGATGAAACAGACTTGTAGAGGTCTATACATTTTTTGGTTGGGGTCTTGATTGATTTCTTTTGACTTTCCCATAATGTCAAGTAAAGTAGGCCTTGAAATACATCCACAGGTACACCTCCAATTGACTCAAATTATGTCAATTAGCCGATCAGAAGATTCTTAATCCATGACATAGTTTTCTGGAATAGTACAAGCTGTTTAAAGGCACAGTCAATTTAGTGTATGTAAACTTCTGACCCGCTGGAATTGTGATACAGTGAATTATAAGTGAAATAATCTGTCTGTAATCAATTGTTGGATAAATTACTTGTGTCATGCACAAAGTAGATGTTCTAACCGACTTACCAAAACTTTAGTTTGTTAGCAAGAAATTAGTGGGGTGGTTGAAAAACTAGTTTTAATGACTCCGACCTTAGTGTATGTAAACTTCCGACTTCAACTGTATATTTCTATATATATATAAATGTTTTACAGAGCCTTTCCATAAGTCCACTCAAGTTTCTTCAACTGTCTTCTGACTATGATTAGAGCAATGTTGATGTTGTGCTGTGATGCCAGAAGATTCCAGAATGCCTTTGCCGATCGCTCATCATCTTCAACCATCATTGAGGTGATGGCTTGAATAGTCTCACTGGAAATGGAATACAATGTAAAAATGTGCAGCATACAGTAAAGACCAACAGTAGATTTATTTAAGCATTATTTTTAGCATTATTATGCCTACTTTACAGTATTGTAGCCACCTGTACCTGTTCATTTTATTGGGCTTTCACGTTCGGCGTAACACAGGCGAATAGCATTGTCCGTGACCATAATCCCCAAGTCTAACAGTGTTTTACCAACATGTTTAATTATTCAAAGTTCCTTTCTCTTCTCTGTGCTGAAGTTATTTTAAGAATACAAAGGAAGCCATGCACCCTTGATGAGCTGTCAGCAGGACAATAGACTCTTACAGAGTCTACCAAATGCATTGTTTTCTAATCACATCTGGATGAATCCATAACAAATTACTATGGGAATAAATTTCACTGAATGACAGACATATTGGAATAAAGTAGGCTAATGAAGGCAACCATTTTTTCCTTACTGGAACAACCTAAGTTATCCAACTGTTATAATAGGATTTGAAGCAATAGCCTAATCGTGTGTGGTCAACTATTTCAGCACCATAAATCAATGAGCTTTTTAATTTCACTGAATCTCCATTTGGGTATTGGTTAGCCTACAATTAGGGTGTGGAAATGTTAGGATTAATTTGCTCTTCACTTGCAGTCAGTTAGTAGCCTACTCCCAGCTGGTCATGTTGTACAGCACCATATTTTCCTAATGGAAACCCTGAGGGTTTCGGTTTTAATTTTTCTTGGAATAGAAACACCATAATATTATTCAAATGAAGTAGAGTACATTTCTTATAATCAATCCCATATACTATGTTCTTACAAAAAGGTTTTAAATTCTGTATTACAGCCAATATTAAAAACAGTAAAAAGCTTCTCAAAGATGCCCTCTGGTGGTCAAACTAGCACTAACTAGCATGAATGGCAACAATGGCTGACACTTAAATAACGTGCCATAGAATTCTGCGGTAGCCTGCAATTCATGCTGCAGTATGACACAACTTTAAGGAAGAACCACTGTACATACAGTACAGTGTGCTACAGTAGAAACGACTTAACACGATATACAGAAACTATTATGATAACGTAATAAGGCATTTACTTTGATAGAAACGCACACATGTTCAAAATCATTATTAGTAAGGGGAACAATAATGAAGGCAATGCGGGCACCAGACAGAAAATGTGCCAGGGGGAAAAGGTTAGTGCAAGTTCTGTTCTGACTGGAGATGTGCAAATGTCTGCATACCTGACTTTGGGAAACACTGCCTTAGAGAGCTATTTATAACTTGTCAGAAATGTCCTTAACATTTAACTAGCCCGTGTCAGCTAGGTTTCTTAACCCATAGATTATGTTGTAATGTTTAAGTTATGTTTTAGTACCTTTGAGTTATTTGGTAACCCAGAGCTGGGTAAATATTGGACAGGTTATTTTGACCCAGCCAGTTGGGTTGTGTGAATAAACCAAAATGTTGGGTTGTTTGGATTACCCAAATATGGTTCAATTTAACCATCAGTTGTTTGTTTTTTACCAAACCATCAGTTGGGTTGACCCAGCAGCTAGGACTTTCTTAATGTAATCCATAGGATATTGTCTGGAGGCGTGGCCTTCAGACTATTGTTTTATATAATTCCTGCCACCCAGCAGTTGGGTCAACTAAACAACCCAGCATTTTGTTTAGTGTAATCAATCCATCCAATGTGAGTACATCTGTTGTTGAAGTACAGTAGATCAATAAAGCAACAGTACTCTAGCAGGTGTCAAGCTGCATATGCTGAAAAGCCTAGTTAGTGCATAGGTCAAATTAGATTTGGAATTGACTGTCTTTTTTGGCTTCAGACCAACGCTAATATTTCACTTAAAACATTGTTTTTAGTATTAATATGAATTTTGATTTACACCAGCCATCAGTGTCACTACATGTATTAGATTGAAAGTATCAAATTGAATGGCAGTATTACAAGTCATCACACAGAAATCCATAAACATTTCTCTATCTACACTATCTCAATAAATCCCTGGTGGTCTGAGACACACTCAGCAAATGATCTGGACGTGATCCAAAGCATACAACAACAAGACAAAGAGATGCTGTGTCCCGACGTCCTCTGACGTGATAGCGTAGTGTTCGAATAGGGAGAGAGAGAGCCAAAAAGAGAGTTAGGAGAGAGAAAGAGAAGAAATGTGTGGGAGAGAGATGGGTGTGGATGTGGACGAGTGAAAGTGTCAGAGTGAGGGAAAGAGTGAGTGCTGTTTTGAGCCTCACATAAGGAGCCCAGCTGGCATATCGTAGCGCGTTTCAGTCTAGTGTAAGTACACATGGCCCAGGCTAACAGTACTCCTCACACACACACACACACACACACACACCTTCAACATTCCCACTTTCACTCTCATGAATACCTTTGACTCTCTTCTCCTGACTGTCCAGGAACAGTACAGTAAGATTTGGTTTGGTGAGCCCAAACTCTAGTGCAGAACGTTCTGTCAACCCGTTTTTGAAATGGTAGTGTTACGCAAGCCATTCTATTTCCATAGCAACTTCCAACCATCCATTAGGGGCAATGCGAGTGCCTGTTACCATCTAGTAGGCTCAAGATGAGCTAGTTTAGGGGTGTCAAAGTCATTCGTTTCAATTAAGACATCCAGGTGTCAGGAGTTCCTTACTAATTAGTGATGTTAATTCATCAATCAAGTGGGATAAAAAAACAGCCACTCGGCCCTTCATGGAATGAGTTTGATACCTGTGAGCTAGGACGTCGTAAATGGAGGTGAGGATGGGTTAAACCTGAGGGTTCAATCCCAGTGCTAGGGACTCATTTTGTAATTTTCATTTTTCTGTTATAACCATAGCCCAAACCTGAACCCTAACCTTAAACACTCCGAACGAATGCCTAAACTTCACCCAAACATTAATACTTACTGGCTAAGCCTTTTCACATGTACCAACACACGGGTGTGATCATTCTACATTGGTCCCTGTAGCGTACGATCAAACCGTTGTGATTAGAACGCTTATTTAGAACGGCCAGTTTCGAATGACGCAACAATCAGCATTTGAGCTGGCCACACTGTTTTTTTTTTCAGAAACATTTTGCACAAACACAGTCCTTACTAAGTTATGTCCAGAATGTGAGCAGTTTATTTCTGGATGCAATGTTCAGACATTCACAGAAGGATCTACAGCATAACAGAATCATCCAAACTGAATAAATGTAGGCCACATTTGTCCTAGCACTAACAGAGGAAAGATTGACACAAGGGGTCATATTTTTATAACTCTCTGCTGACATGAACTACAATATTAATTAGCTAATAGCAATTACTATTATAATTAATCACATCACGGGTAAGCTCACCATTGATCAAAATAATTGAGTAATCCACTTTCTAGAAATTGAAAGAAATCTGACAATGTGCTTTTTTTATCTCACAGAAACCAAAATAATAAGAGAAGACAAGATGAGTTTGGTCAGTTTATAGTATGCATGTTGAAGGGGGTGTGCTGTCTACCATCATTCACATCCCACCATTCACTTCGTGAAGTTCTCAAACGAAATTAGTGAACCATTTACTCACCTCATTTTGTTATAACATCTTTGGTCCGACAGACGATTACGTGACACCCAGAATGCATTATATGTCAACAAACATGCCTCCACACATACCTGGAATTCGCTTAGCTCATCATAATCAGAAACAAACATTTTTCTGGTAAGAAGAGGGGCGGGGGCGTATGCTTTATGGTTAACGTGACGTGGTGTGATCACGACAACATAAAAACCTTGGATCATTGCTATTCCAACTTCCGCGACGCATATAAGGCCCTGCCCCGCCCTCCTTTCGGAAAAGCTGACCACGACTCCATTTTGTTGATCCCTGCCTACAGACAGAAACTAAAACAAGAAGCTCCCACGCTGAGGTCTGTTCAACGCTGGTCCGACCAATCTGATTCCACACTCCAAGACTGCTTCCATCACGTGGACTGGAATATGTTCGGTATTGCGTCAGACGACAACATTGACGAATACGCTGATTCGGTGTGCGAGTTCATTAGAACGTGCGTTGAAGATGTCGTTCCCATAGCAACGATTAAAACATTCCCAAACCAGAAACCGTGGATTGATGGCAGCATTCGCGTGAAACTGAAAGCGCGAACCACTGCTTTTAATCAGTGCAAGGTGACTGGAAACATGACCGAATACAAACAGTGTAAGTATTCCCTCCACAAGGCAATCAAACAAGCTAAGCGTCAGTATAGAGACAAAGTAGAATCTTAATTCAACGGCTCAGACACAAGAGGTATGTGGCAGGGTCTACAGTCAATCACGGATTACAAAAGGAAAACCAGCACCATCACGGACCAGGATGTCTTGCTCCCAGGCAGACTAAATAACTTTTTTGCCCGCTTTGAGGACAATACAGTGCCACTGACACTGCCCGCAACTAAAACATGCGGACTCTCCTTCACTGCAGCCGACGTGAGGAAAACATTTAAACGTGTCAACCCTCGCAAGGCTGCAGGCCCAGACGGAATCCCCAGCCGCACCCTCAGAGCATGCGCAGACCAGCTGGCTGGTGTGTTTACGGACATATTCAATCAATCCCTATCCCAGTCTGTTGTTCCCACATGCTTCAAGAGGGCCACCATGGTTCCTGTTCCCAAGAAAGCTAAGGTAACTGAGCTAAACGACTATCGCCCCGTAGCACTCACTTCTGTCATCATGAAGTGCTTTGAGAGACTAGTCAAGGACCATATCACCTCCACCCTACCTGACACCCTAGACCCACTCCAATTTGCTTACTGCCCAAATAGGTCCACAGACGATGCAATCTCAACCACACTGTAGTCCCTGTTCGCCCACGACTGCGTGGCCACGCACGCCTCCAACTCAATCATCAAGTTTGCGGACAACACAACAGTGGTAGGCTTGATTACCAACAACGACGAGACGGCCTACATGGAGGAGGTGAGGGCCCTCAGAGTGTGGTGTCAGGAAAATAACCTCACACTCAACGTCAACAAAACTAAGGAGATGATTGTGGACTTCAGGAAACAGCAGAGGGAATACCCCCCTATCCACATCGATGGAACAGTAGTGGAGAGGGTAGTAAGTTTTAAGTTCCTCTGCGTACACATCACAGACAAACTGAATTGGTCCACCCACACAGACAGCATCGTGAAGAAGGCGCAGCAGCGCCTCTTCAACCTCAGGAGGCTGAAGAAATTCGGCTTGTCACCAAAAGCACTCACAAACTTCTACAGATGCACAATCGAGAACATCCTGTCGGGCTGTATCACCGCCTGGTACGGCAACTGCTCCGCCCACAACCGTAAGGCTCTCCAGAGGGTAGTGAGGTCTGCACAACGCATCACCGGGGGCAAACTACCTGCCCTCCAGGACACCTACACCACCCGATGTCACAGGAAGGCCACAAAGATCATCAAGGACAACAACCACCCGAGCCACTGCCTGTTCACCCCGCTATCATCCAGAAGGCGAGGTCAGTACAGGTGCATCAAAGCTGGGACCGAGAGACTGAAAAACAGCTTCTATCTCAAGGCCATCAGACTGTTAAACAGCCACCACTAACATTGAGTGGCTGCTGCCAACACACTGTCAATGACACTGACTCTACTCCAGCCACTTTAATAATGGGAATAGATGGGAAATGATGTAAATATATCACTAGCCACTTTAAACAATGCTAACTTATATAATGTTACTTACCCTACATTATTCATCTCATATGCATACGTAGATACTGTACTCTATATCATCGACTGCATCCTTATGTAATACATGTATCACTAGCCACTTTAACTATGCCACTTGGTTTACATACTCATCTCATATGTATATACTGTACTCAATATCATCTACTGTATCTTGCCTATGCTGCTCTGTACCATCACTCATTCATATATCCTTATGTACATATTCTTTATCCCCTTACACTGTGTATAAGACAGTAGTTTTTTTTTGGAATTGTTAGTTAGATTACTTGTTCGTTATTACTGCATTGTCGGAACTAGAAGCACAAGCATTTCGCTACACTCGCATTAACATCTGCTAACCATGTGTATGTGTCAAATAAAATTTGATTTGATTTGACATACATATTGAAACAAACATTTCTAAAAAAAAAACTAACTTGCAATGGAGAATGCTGGGAAATGTGAAAATTATGTGGTTTGGTTTGGTTAATGATGTGGTTTGGTTAAAAGTGATGTATATGAGTTTCAGTAAAACTAACTCCTTCAAAATAAGGCCTTATGAAATACATATGGTATTGTGTTAAATCATTAAAAAAATTAAGGATAACATATTCGCTCAGGATCTCACTTGAAGTCCATAGGACTAAAAATGGATGAATCCAACAACTACTGTAACTGTACAACTTGCGCAAAGGCAAGGGCACTCTGGTAAGTATTTGAATAAGGTTTTACACTAAGCAGTATGTTAATTGAACACTGTTCCAGTGTCTATACGATTCCACAGACACAAGACTTCCTCTTGATTTAACATTCTCTGTAGTATTTTTTAACACCAGGGAATTTCGGTGTCTAGACAGACACTCACGTGCGGACAAACACCTGTCTTTCTGTCTGAGATAACCTCTGTTAAGTTTGTTGTTTGACAAAGCAAAATAGTTACTGTTGGAAATTGAACTCTAAATGATTCCCTCACGCACATTTTAGATGGGCATGTTTATTGGCTGCTGTTTCAGTCAAAGCCATTTTAAATCCAAGCCACAGTGTTATTTCCCAAGGAGATGAAGAGAGATAGTGGGTAATACATATGTGTCTACAGCATATCATGGACATATTAGAGATCACATTCAATACATTTCTGCCAACATAAATCCATAATCAAAATGAAAGGTAGATAGGGATTATCACCTCGCCAAGCACTCTAAAACCAACTCCATAGCACTAGAGGGATAGTAGGCTGTTGAGAATGGTACAGGACAGGTGGGCGAGATTTGCTTCAGGCTAAAGTGATGGGCCGGGCTGAAATCCCGTTAATGTGATCGATTTGACAACAGCCAGTGAAAGTGCAGGGCGCCAAATTCAAGCAACAGAAATCTCAGAATTAAAATTCCTCAAACATACAAGTATTATACACCATTTTAAAGATAAACTTCTTGTTAATCCCACCACAGTGTCGAATTTCAAAAAGGCTTTACGACGAAAGCATACCATGCGATTATGTTAGGTCAGCACATAGTCACAGAAAAACACAGCTATTTTTTCCAGCCAAAGAAAGGAGTCACAAAAAGCAGAAATAGAGATACAATTAATCACTAACCTTTGATGATCTTCATCAGATGACACTCATAGGACTTCATGTTACACAATACATGTATGTTTTGTTCGATGAAGTTCATATTTATATCCAAAAATCTCAGTTTACATTTGCGCATTACGTTCAGTAATGTTTTGCTTCCAAAACATCCAGTGATTTTGCAGAGAGACAATCAATTTACAGAAATAGTCAACATAAATTTTGATGAAAATACAAGTGTTATGCATGGAATTCAAGATATACTTCTCCTTAATGCAACCGCTGTGTCAGATTTCAAAAAGGCTTCACGGAAAAAGCACACCATGCAATAATTTGAGTACAGCACTCAGGCACCAAAACAAGCCATACAGATACCCGCCATGTTGTCGAGTCAACCGAAGTCAGAAATAACATTATAAATATTCACTTACCTTTGATGATCTACACTGGAATGCACTCCCAGGAATCCCAGTTCCACAATAAATATTTGTTTTGTTCGATAAAGTCCATCATTTATGTCCAAATACCTCCTTTTTGTTTGCACTTTTAGTTCACAAATCCAAATTCACAAGGCGCAGGCACTTAGTCAAGATGAAAAGTCAAAACAGTTCCATTACAGTTCGTAGAAACATGTCAAACGATGTATAGAATCAATCTTTAGGATGTTTTTATCATAAATCTTCAATAATATTCCAACCGGACAATTCCTTTGTCTTTAGAAATGAAAGGGAACACAGCTCGCTCTCACGGCCGTGCGCATGATTTAGCTCATGGCATTCTACCAGACCCCTTAGTCAAACAGCTCTTATTCGCTCCCCCTTCATAGTAGAAGCCTGCAACAAGGTTCTAAAGACTGTTGACATCTAATGGAAGCCTTAGGAAGTGCAATCGGACCAAATTTACACTGTATCTTGGATTGAAAAACTACAAAAGAGTTGAAAAACTACAAACCTCAGATTTCCCACTTCCTGGTTGGATTTTTTCTCAGGTTTTTGCCTGCCATATGAGTTATGTTATGCTCACAGAAATTATTCAAACCGTTTTAGAAACTTCAGAGTGTTTTCTATCCAAATCTACTAATAATATGCATATCGTAGCTTCTGGGCCTGAGTAGCAGGCAGTTTACTCCGGGCACGCTTTTCATCTGAATGTGGAAATAGTGCCTGTCATCCATAAGAAGTTAACTGACTTGCCAAGTTAAATAAATAATAGTATTTAACCATGGCAAGGTGACTGGGAATATGGTTAAATACACACAGTGTAGTTATTACCTCCGAAAGCAATCAAAAAGTCAGTACATAGACAGTGGAGTCGCAATTCAACAGCTTAGGCACGAGACGTATGTGGCAGGGTCTACAGACAATCACTGATTACAAAGGGAATACCAGTCACGTCGCAAAACTAACATCTTGCTCCCGGACAAGCTAAACACCTTGTTCGCCCGCTTTGAGGATATCACAGTGCCACCAAAGTGGCACTCACTCTCCGTGGCCGACGTGAGTGAGATATTTAAGAGTCTTAAACCTCACAAGGTTGCCGGCCCAGACGGCATCCCTAGACACGTTCTTAGACCATGCTCAGACCAGTGCATGGCTGGAGTGTTTACGGACATATTCAATCTCTCCTTATCCCAGTCTGCTGTCCTCGCATGCTTCAACATGTCCACCATTGTTCCTGTACTCAAGAAAGCAATGGTAACTGAACTAAATGTCTATTGCCCCGTAGCACTCACTTCTGTCATCATGAAGTGCTTTGCGAGACTAGTTAAGGATCATATATCCTCTACCTCTATCCTCTACCTCTACCCTAGACCCACTTCAATTTGCTTACCGCCCCAATAGAGCCACAGACAATGCAATCACCATCACACTGCACACTGCCCTATCCCATCTGGACAAGAAGAATATCTATGTAAGAATGCTGTTCATTGACTATAGCTCAGCCGTCAACACCATAGTACCCTCCAAGCTCATCATTAAGCTCGACGGGACAGCAGTGGAGAAGGTGGAAAGCTTCATGTCCTCGGGGTACACATCACTGACAGTCTGAAATTGTTCACCCACACAGACAGTGTGGTGAAGAACGAGCAACAGCGCCTCTTCAACCTCAGGAGGCTGAAGAAATTCGGCTTGGCCCCTAAGACCCTCACAAACTTTTACAGATGCACAATTGAGAGCATCCTGTCGGGCTGTATCACTGCCTGGTAAGGCAACTGCACCGTCCGCAACCGCAGGGCTCTCCAAAAGGGTGGTGCGGTCTGCCCAACTCATCACAAGGACACCTACAGCATCCAATGTCACAGGAAGGCCAAAAGATCATTGAGTAGATTAAATCAGGGCTCCCGAGATGTGCAGCAGTCTAAGGCACTGCATCTCAGTGCTTGAGGTGTCACTACAGACAACCTAGTTCAAATCCAGGCTGTATCACATCCGGCCGTGATTGGGAGTCCCATAGGGCGGCACACAATAGGCCCGGGTTTGGCCGGGGTAGGCCGTCATTGTAAATAAGAATTTGTTCTTCACTGACTTGCCAAGTTAAATAAAGGTTACACAACCACCCGAGCCACTGCCTGTTCACCCCACTATCATCCAGAAGGCGTACAGGTGCATCAAAGCTGGGACTGAGAAACTGAAAAAAAGCTTATGTCTCAAGGCCATCAGACTGTTAAATAGCCATCACTAGCCAGCTACCACCTGGTAGCCACTTTTAATAATGGAACACTAGTCATTTTAATTATGTTAACATCCTGCTTTACTCATCTCATCTGTATATACTGTATTCTATTCTACTGTGTTTTAGTCAATGCCACTCCGACATTGCTCATCCTTATATTTATATGTTTTGTAATTCCATTGTTTTACCTTTAGATTTGTGTGTATTGTTAGATAATACTGCACTGTTGGAACTAGGAACATAAGCATTTTGCTACACCCTTACATCTGCTAAAAATGTTAATCTGACCAATACATTTGATTTGATAGCATTCTTCGACAGTTGCCAGGGGCTTACGCTGTCATAGTCCATGTGGGGTCAAACAACATTAGAGGGCTAGCTCAGAACAGCTGGAAATTGATTTTAAAGAACTGATTCTAGCGCTGAAAGATTCCAAAAAACTGCCAATTATTTTGTAAACATAAGATGCTCTACAGCAGATATTCCCAAACTGGTGTACGTGCAATAACAGCTCTATTGGTAGTACTGCTACTACCAGCAGTACTACACCTGCACCTGTCGATGACACAAGTTTTCTGCTTCCACGAGCACATCCAATGCTAGCATCATTAATTTTACATTTGTTGTTAGCGCAGCTAGTATGGACACTGACAGTTGTGAATATGATGCAGCCAAAGAACTACCGCCCCCATACCCCGGAAAGCACCGAACAACAGACAGGGACGTTGGACCATCGAAGAGGCACAAATATGATGAGAACTACATTGATTTGGGGTTCACTTATATTGGAAGTAGTGCCTTTCCTCAGCCACATTGTGTTTATATGTGCAAAAAGTACTTTATCACAACTAGATGAAACCTTCACTCTTGCACAGACATTTAGAAACAACAATGCTGGGGGGAAGGCCCAAAACTATACAGACAATTCCTTCATCAAACAACACTGTTTCACGATGCATCAGTGACATGGCAGGAGATGTTTTGAAACTATTACTGCTTCGCATACAAGCCAGTGAGTTATATGCGTTACAGCTGAATGAGTCAACAGATGGGCCTGGAACAGCTCCTGCTATATGTCCGTGACATTTATGGGGGTCAACTATTCTTCTTCAAACCACTGGAAACCAGGACAACAGGAGAGGATATTTTTAAGTACTGGACAGCTTTGTGACATTAAATGGACTTTGGTGGTCAAGGTGTGTTGGTATCTGTACTGATGGCACAAAAGCCATGATAGGGAGACATATTGGAGTGGTAACGCGCGTTCAAGCAGTTCAACTGCGTTCAAGCAGTTGCTCCTGACGCCACTTGGGTACTCTGCAGCATCCACCAAGAGGCTCTTGCTGCAAAGGGAATGCCTGACAGCTTGAAAGATGTTTTGGACGCTACAGTGGAAATTGTTAACTTTGTTAAAGCAAGGCCCCTGAACTCTCATGTAATTTCTGCACTCTGCAATGATATGGGCAGCGACCATGTGAAGCTTTTACAACATACAGAAGTACGCTGATTATCAAGGGGCAAAGTATTGACACGTTTTTATGAATTGAGAGACGAGCTTAAAGTTTTCTCTCCTGACCATAATTTTCACTTGTCTGACCGCTTGCATGATGACAAGTTTCTCACACAACTGGCCTATCTGGGTGATGTTTTTTTCTTTCCTGAATGATCTGAATCTAGGATTACAGGGACTCTTCGCAACCATATTCAATGTGCGGGACAAAATTGAGGCTATGATTAAGAAGTTGGAGCTCTTCTCTGTCTGCATTAACAAGGACAACACACAGGTCCATCAGGTCCATCATTGTATGAATTTTGTGTGCAAATGAACTCAAGCTTACGGACAGAGTTGGGTGCACAATTACACAGGTACTTTCTCAAAACGGATGACATGAACAACTGGATTCGTTTTCCCTTTCATGCCCTGCCTCCATTCCACTTACCGATATCTGAACAAGAGAGCCTCATTTAAATTGCAACAAGCGGTTCTGTGAAAATGTAATTTAATCAGAAGCCACTGCCAGATTTCTGGATTGGGCTGCGCTCAGAGTAGAGTAGATTCTCAGCCCTCACTAGCATGAAAACTAAATACAGACACAGACTGTGTGTGGACAATGATTTATTTTAAAATGGATGAAAAAACAATACCCAATAATGACAAAGTGAAAACAGGTTTTTTGAAATTTTTGCAAATGTATTCAAATTAAAAAACAGATACCTTACTCAAAATTGAGCTCAGGTGCATCCTGTTTCCATTGATCATTCTTGAGATGTAGCTACAACTTGATTGGAGTCCACCTGTGGTAAATTAAACTGGGATTGGACATTATTTGGAAAGGCACACAACTAAATAAGGTCCCACAGTTGACAGTGCATGTCAGCGCAAAAACCAAGCCATGAGGTCGACGGAATTGTCTGTAGAGCTCCGAGACAGGATTGTGTCGATGCACAGATCTAGGGAAGGGTACCAAAACATTTCTGCAGCAATGAAGGTCCTCAAGAACACAGTGGCATCCATCATTTTTAAATGGAAGAAGTGTGGAACCACCAAAGACTCTTTCTAGAGCTGGCCGCCCGGCCAAACTGAGCAATCGGGGGAAAGGGTCATGGTCAGGGGACGTCACCAAGAACACGATGGTCACTCTGACAGAGCTAGAGTTCCTCTGTAGAGATAGGAGAACCTTCCAGAAGGACAACCATCTCTGCAGCACTCCACCAGTCAGGCCTTTATGGTGACCAGACGGAAGCCACGCCTCGTTAAAAGTTACATTACAGCCCGCTTGGAGTTTGTCAAAAGGCACTTAAAGATTATCACATCATGACAAACAAGATTCTCTGGTCTGATGAAACCAAGATTGAACTCTTTGTCCTCTTTGAATGCCAAGCGTCCCGTCTGGAGGAAACCTGACACCATCCCAACGGTGAAGCACGCTGGTGGCAGAATTATGCTGTGGGGATTTTTTTTCAGTGCAGGGACTGGGATACTAGTCAGGATCGAGGCAAAGATGAATGGAGCAAAGTACAGAGAGATCCTCAATGAAAACCTGCTCCAGAGCGCTCAGGACCTCAGACTGGGGCTAAGGTTCACCTTCCAACATGACAACGACCCTAAGCACAGCCAAGACAATGCATGAGTGGCTTCAGTACAAGACTCTGAATGTCCTTGAGTGGCCCAGCCAGAGCCCAGACTTGAACCACATCGAACATCTCTGGACAGACCTGAAAATAACTGTGCAGCAATGCTCCCATCCAACTTGACATAACATCAGAGGATCTGCAGAGAAGAATGGGAGAAACTCCCTAAATACAGGTGTGCTAAGCCAATAGCGTCATACCCAAGAAGACTCAAGGCTGTAATCGCTGACAAAAGTGCTTCAACAAAGTTGAATAAAGGGTAAAGGGTATGAATACTTCTGTAAATTTGCTATTTCGTTTTTTTATTTGTAATAAATTAGGAAAAACTTTTACAAACTTTTGCTTTGTATTGTGTGTAGATTGGTGGGGAATTTCTTTAAATCAATTTTAGAGTAAGACTGTAACCTAAGAAAAAGTGGAAAAAGTAAAGGAGTCTAAATACTTTCCGAAGGCACTGGATGTCCTTCTAACTCCCCTGAATGCCTCTGTCAATCCTACAGCTATTGTATGCAACAATCATGTACATAGGAACCTGAGTTATACTGTTAGAACTGAGGCTGTTTTCTCTCGTAGGAAGTAGGACTGTGTGCAGCTCACCCTGCACTATCAGAACAAACATAAATATCACTCTCATGTCTACCTCTGATAAGCCTCCCAGTAAAGCAATAAAAACAATCAAGAATCCCAGAAAGTGCTCAAAAATAGCCCATATGTTGCCTAATAAACAAGGTTCATGAAATCAATAACTTGTTTAAGAACACATGAAAGTCATTTACTCTACTGACTGTCTCTGAAACTCACTTAAATTATACATTTGATGATACAGTGGTAGCAGTACATGGTTTCAACATCTTCATAACAGACAGGAATGCCACTGGTGGAAGCGTTGCCTTTTATGTTCAGAGTCATATTCCTGTAAAGCTTAGAGAGGATCATGTCAAATGCTGTTGATGTAATTTGGCTACAGGTTCACCTGCCTCACGTAAAGCCCATTCTTTTGGGAAGCTGCTATCGACTACCAAGTGCTAACAGTTAGTATCTGGATAATATGTGTTGAATGCTTGATAATGTATGTAATATCAAAAGAGTTATATCTTCTGGGTGACCTAAATATTGACTGGCTTTGATTAAGCTGCCCACTCAAGAAAAAGCTTCAAACTGTAACCAGTGCCTGCAACTAGGTTCAGGTTTTCAGTCAGGGTATTTACAAGCAGCACAGGAATTAAATCATACACATGTATTGACCATATCTTTACAAATGCTGCAGAAATCTGCTTTAAAGCAGCATCCAAATCCATCGGATGCAGTGGTCATACTATAGTAGCCATATCTAGGCTGGGCATAATATGTTTTTTTTAGAGGTCATAGAATACGTTTTGTAGTGATTCCTATGTTGAAGATGAAAATAATATTTGCTGGTCTGTGGTGAAGAAGACACAGTGATGCCGAAACATTGGTGTTTTTTTTTTTACCCAATAAATTACTGGGAGGTTATACATATGGAGTGTGCGACTCTCCTTGTTTTATAGCTTACAGTTTATTCACCGTAATTCTACACTAAATTATTTTCGCTGCACCCGCTCATGCTTTTATTAGTGTAATGAGGAGCATGACACATTTATGACATTTCGTATTTCAGTTACTAATAAGCATGCACCCATTTAAAAATGACTGTAAAAAAAACATGTGGGATTGATGAAGAATGGAAACATTTTATGGTTGAGAGGGACAGGGAAAACGAATGGCAAATAAATCTGACTGCACAATCCACTGGAGAAGTTGCTGTAAATTGTGAAATCATGTGACTAAACTGAACAAAAAGAAGAAGAAACTGTACTATGAAACAAGCATTGATGCACCTTAAAACTTGTTAGGGACTTGGTCCCTGTAGCGGGATCAAATCAGCGGAAATTTTAGAGCGCCACCTATAGTTTTCGATAAAACTCAAACTTTCATTAAAACACACATGCAAGGTACTGAATTAAAGCTACACTCGTTGTGAATCTAGCCACCAAGTCAGATTTGTAAAATGCTTTTCGGCGAAAGCATGAGAAGCTATTATCTGATAGCATGCACCCCCCAGAATAGCAGACCGTCACCTAAACAACAGATTTTGCGGTAGCCGGCGCTACCCAAAACGCAGAAATAAAATATAAAACATTCATTACCTTTGACGAGCTTCTTTGTTGGCACTCCTATATGTCCCATAAACATCACAATTGGGTCTTTTTCCCGATTAAATCCGTCATTGTATACCCGAGCTTTGCCTGTTTGATGGTTTGTCGGAGGGCATAGTGGGATTTCTTATAAGCTTCCGGGTTATATATAGTTCCGTACCTGAAAGCGGCAACTCTACCCTTTAGCTTAGTGCGAATGTTGCCTGTACCTGTAATCCATGGCTTCTGGTTGGGGTATGTACGTACAGTCACTGTGGGGATGATGTCCTCGATGCACTTATTGATAAAGCCAGTGACTGATGTGATGTACTCCTCAATGCAATTGGAAGAATCTCGGAACATATTCCAGTCTGTGCTAGTAAAACAGTCCTGGAGCTTAGCATCTGCTTCATCTGACCACTTTTTTAATAGACTGAGTAACTGGTGCTTCCTGCTTTAATTTTTGCTTGTAAGCAGGAATCAGGAGGATAGAATTGTGGTCAGATTTACCAAATGGAGGGCGAGGGTGAGCTTTGTATGCTTCTCTATGTGTGGAGTACAGGTGATCTAGAATTGTTTTCCCTCAGGATGCGCATTTAACATGTTGATAGAAATCAGGTAAAACAGATTTAAGCTTCCCTGCATTAAAGTCTCCAGCCACTAGGAGCTCTGCCTCTGGGTGAGCGGTTTCCTGTTTGCTTATTTCCTTATACAGCTGACCTAGTGCGGTCTTAGTGCCAGCGTCCGTCTTTGGTGGTAAATAAACAGCCACGAAAAGTGTAGATGAAAACTCTCTTGGCAAATAGTGTGTTCTGCAGTTTATCATAAGATACTCTACTTCAGGCGAGCGAAATATTGCAACTCCTATTTGCCATCTCTTCAATCCAAGCTTACAGGAAAGTGTGTGCCCTCGGGCCTGGGGGGAAGCAAATGTCATTCAGCTACCCAAGAATAGCAAAGCACTTTACTGGCTCAAACAGACAATAATCAGCCTGTTACCAACCCTTTTAAAAAGATTGTGAGATCTGTTTTGTTAGAGTTTAGTGCAGCTTTTGACATGATCAATTATAACCTGCTGCTGGAAAAACGTCTGTTATGGCTTTACATCAGCTGCTGTAAGGATCGTTGCTGGTAGACGAGAAGCAGGTACAGGGAGTGAACATTTAATTACCAACGTACATGGAACAGAACAGGACAGCATCTGGACATGAACACATAATGACATTAATGCTGACATAGGGATCAAACGGGAGAGCAGACACTTATAGATGGGGCAATCAACAAAGAGAAGGACTCCAGGTGAATCCAATGAGCGCTGCAGCGTATAATGATGGTGGCCCTCGAGCGCCAGAGAGGGAGAGTGGGTGCAGGCGTGACAGTGCCAGGGGCGTCCCACCTGGGCGAGCCTGACTGGCCGGCCGAGGCATGGGCGATGGACAAGCCAGCTGGGGGGTGTAGAAGCCCGACGAACTGGCTGAGGCGTGGGAGCCTCGCAATCTGGCTCAGGTGTGGCAGCCCGACAATCCTGCTGAGGCGTGGCAGCCCGACGAACCGGCTGAGGCGTGGGAGCCTGATTGGCCAGATGAAGCAAAACTAAAACTCCCTGATGCTTCTTTTATGGCTGTCAGCATTCTGTAAGGATCAACGCTGGTAGACGAGAAGCAGGTACAGGAAGTGAACATTTAATTACCAACGGACATGGGAAAGGACAGGACAGAGTCTGGACATGAACACATAATGACTTTAACCTTGTGACTAGGGGGCAGTATTTTCATTTTTGGAAAAATAACATTCCCGTAGTAAATGGGATATTTTGTCAGGACAAGATGCTAGAATATGTATATAATTGACAGCTTAGGATGGAAAACACTCTAAAGTTTCCAAAACTGTAAAAATATTGCCTGTGAGTATAACAGAACTGATATTGCACGAAAGCCTGAGAAAAATCCAAACAGGAAGGGACTCTTATTTAGAAGGCTCTGCATTCCCTTGCGTCCCTATTTAGCAGTGAATGGGCTATCAACCAGATTACTTTTTCTATGGCTTCCCTAATGTGTCTAGTGTCACAATACATAGTTTCCGGCTTTTATTTTGAAAAATGAACCTGAACGTCAACATTGCGTCAGTGGTCAGCTGAAGTCTCTCATAGTGTTTGGTGCATAACGGACAAATGCGGCCATTGTTCCTCTCTCTCCTACTCTCCTCCCCCCCACCCCAAAAAAAGGGAGGGAAAAATGGGGGAAAAAACATGAAGAAAAAAAAATATATACATTTACAAAATAACATGGGTAACTATTTACACACTTTCAATATTTGGAAGACTCTCAGTCCTCTATCAAATCAAATGTATTTCTATAGTCCTTCGTACATCAGCTAATATCTCAAAGTGCTGTACAGAAACCCAGCCTAAAACCCCAAACAGCAAGCAATGCAGGTGTAGAAGCACGGTGGCTAGGAAAAACTCCCTAGAAAGGGCCAAAACCTAGAAAGAAACCTAGAGAGGAACGAAGCTTTGAGGGATGGCCAGTCCTCTTTTGGCTGTGCCGGGTGGAGATTATAACAGAACATGGCCGAGATTTTCAATCACAGTAGTTGTAGAGGATGCAACAGGACAGCACCTCAAGAGTAAATATGAACAGTTTAGGGTTCCATAGCCGCAGGCAGAACAGTTGAAACTGGAACAGCAGCAAGGCCAGGTGGACTGGGGACAGCAAGGAGTCATCATGCCTGGTAGTCCTGACGCATGGTCCTAGGGCTCAGGTCCTCCTCCAAGAGAGAGGGAATTAAGAGAGAGCATACCTAAATTCACACAGGACACCGGATAAGACAGAAGAAGTACTCCAGATATAACAAACTGACCCTAGCCCCCAACACATAAACTACTGCAGCATAAATACTGGAGGCTGAGACAGGAGGGATCAGGAGACACTGTGGCCCCATCCGATGAGACCCCGGACAGGGCCAAACAGGAAGGATATAAACCCATCCACTTTGCCAAAGCTCTACACAATATTGTGCTGCTGATGCCAGGTGCCATAGCAGTCTCTTTCTGCTGTAAAGCAGAGGGTCACCAAGCATGTGGAGCAGGTGATGGGGGACTTAAGAACACAGCGATGCCTCCATGCTGTGCCCTTTTGGCCCTGAGGCACATCCATGCCTGTAGAAATACATTTGGGCAGATGAACACCACTTGTGGCAGGAGCTGGATGAACCAGCTTCAGTGGGGGATGGACACCTTGGCACTGGGGGCTCCCATTCATCAGTGTCACTGTGAAAGAAAATGTTCAGTTAGAATAGTTTCACATGAGCCCTGTATCAACAGGTATAATAAACAGATATATATAGAGTACAGGGAACACAAGGTTTAATATTTTATTATAGACCTGCTAGATCTACTGTCTCTTTTATATTTTGACATTTCAGCTAGATCTACTGTCTCTATTATATTACAACAGACCAGCTGTATCTACTGTCTCCATTTCACTTTGGCCATTGTTGTGGGCCTGCCCTCCCGTCAACAGCCTCAAATAGGCTATTTCAGGTGGGTTGGGGTGGGGCGGCAGACACACGCATCTCACATTTCATTACATTACATTTTGATATATGGCTTCTAAAATACATTTTTAAAAATCAAATAATATTTTATATTATTAATTTCAAACAAGGGCATTAGCATGAGAAGAACTTACCAGTCCAAAACGATGTCCTCTCCGTTAAAAAAATATTCCTCCACTTGGGAATCGCTAAATGAATCGTCCTACAACAATCTCTGTCTCACTTTCCCGATTGTGTGTACGTCTGTATATCTGTGTGTACGTCTGTAAATTGTGTGTACGTCTGTATATCTAGACTTAGATTTAGCTTTCCCTGACTTAGTCGCCATACTGATTGATATATAAACAGCTGAATCTGTACGTTTACCAAAACAATGCTGTGCATAATATGCGTTGCTCCTTCCGGTATGAAACTTAAATGCGAATGACTCTCTTTACGCCGGAGTTTACTACTGTAACGGCTCTCTTCTATCTCCTCCTCTGACGAAGAGGTAGAACAAGGATCGGACCAAAATGCAGCGTGGTGGTTACTCATGTCTTTTAATGAAGAATAGCGATACATGAAATAACTATATATAAACAAAACAACAAACGGAACGCGAAAACCTATTACAGCCTATCTGGTGAAACTACACAGAGACAGGAACAATCACCCACAAAATACACAGTGAAACCCCGGCTACCTAAATATGGTTCTCAATCAGAGACAACGAGAATCACCTGACTCTGATTGAGAACCGCCTCAGGCAGCCAAACCTATGCTAGACACACCCCTAATCAGCCACAATCCCAATGCCTACAAAAACCCCAATACGACAACACAATAAACCCATGTCACACCCTGGCCTGAACAAATAATTAAAGAAAACACAAAATACTAAGACCAAGGCGTGACAACTACATGGGTTGGTCTTTCAACACATAACCATTACTTATTGCCATTTATCTCATTGGGTATCTACCCAGCTAGATTTCAAGACGATCAGTGGTCATTGGGTTAAAATACAGTCAATCAACGAAACAGTGGTCATATCATTGGTGCACATTGATGTCATTACTTGTTGTCTTCAAATCAGTTTCTTTCAGTCAATATGTCCCGCGAAATGGCCCATCAAGTTCGGTTGTGTTACAAACAAACCAGTTGATTGCAATGAAACCAAACATGACTGGAAAAGTCACGTTTTGTGTGGGTATTTTCCTCGAATGTGTCATCGAAAATGGAATGAGACGGAATTCACGACACAAGAGATCACAAAATGTTTCGTGGTAGGCTATAAAACGGATTTTATCAAACAAAAGATCATTCATTGTGTAACAATGAGCATTGGGATTGCAAACAGACGAAGATCGTCAAAGGTAAACTTTATTTTAATGCAGTTTGTGATTTTGTTACGCCTGTGCTGGTTGAAATAGTTGGTTTGATGGGGCTCTATCCTCAGATAATCGCGTCGTATCCTTTCGCAGTAAATCCTTTTTTAAATCTGACGCAGTTGGATTAGCAAGATTCTAGGCTTTCGATACATGTGAGACACTTTATTTTCATTAATGTTTAATATGACTATTTATGTAGGGATCACCGTATGTTGTCGAATTTAATAGCTAACAGTTCGGTGCTTAGAGAGGTTAACACCTGCCCGCTTAACCTGGAAGCCAGCCGCACCCATGTGTATTCTATTAATTGTAGAATAATAAT
The DNA here is from genome assembly GCF_018296145.1 of Oncorhynchus tshawytscha. Lineage (NCBI taxonomy): Eukaryota > Metazoa > Chordata > Actinopteri > Salmoniformes > Salmonidae > Oncorhynchus > Oncorhynchus tshawytscha. The sequence goes on from NC_056443.1 coordinate 12,890,704, forward strand.
AACTATGAAATAACACGCATGGGATCATGTAGTAACCAAAAAAGTGTTAAACATTCAGACTGGCATTCTCTTAACCAGATTCATGAGGTAGTCACCTGGAATGCATTTCAATTAACATGGAACTGTATTCCACATCAAGTAACTTATGCAAGCAGTAAAATCAGATTCAAAATCTGATAAAAATACACATTATAGAACAGCGGAAACTGAAAAGACACACCCAGGCAGACACTCGCATACACACACGATAACATACACATGTACACATGGATTTTGTGTTGTAGATATATGGTAGTAGAGTAATGGCCTGAGGGCACACAAGTATTGGGCTGTGAAATATGTTGTGAAATGTAATGTAATGTTTTTAATCGTATATACACTGAACAAAAAATATAAACGCAACATGTTTCATGAGCTGAAATAAAAATAAAAATAAAATGTCTATACACTCAAAAAGGTAATTTGTTAACATCACTGTTAGTGAGCATTTCTCCTTTGCCAAGATACTGTAATCCATTCCCCTGACAGGTATGGCATATGAAGAAGCTGATTAAACAGCATGATCATTACACAGGTGCACCTTGTGCTGGGGACCATAAAACGCAAGTTTAAAATATGCAGTTTTGTCACACAACACAATGCCACAGATGTCTCAAGTTTTGAGGGAGCGTGCAATTGGCATGATGACTGCAGAAATGTCCACCAGAGCTGTTGTCAGATAATTTAATGTCAATGTTTCTACTGTAATCTGCCTCCAACGTTGTTTTAGAGAATTTGGCTGTTCGTCCAACTGGCCTCCAATTGGCCACAACCACAGACAATGTGCAACCATGCCAGCCCAGGACCTCCACATCCGGCTTCTTCACCTGCAGGATCGTCTGAGGGGGAAGGGTGCTGAGGAGTATTTTTTTTTTGTAAAAAAAAAATCTGATTGGCTGGGCCTGACTCCCCAGTGGGTGGGCCTAGCTGCCAAGTGGGTGGGGCCTATACCCTCCCAGGCCCACTTATGGCTGCACCCCTGCCCAGTCATGTGAAATCCATAGAATAGGGCCTAATTTCTTTACTTCAATTGACAGATATCCTGAAATTAAGTCTAACTTGGTAAAAGCTTTGAAATTGTTGCATGTTGCATGTATATTTTTGTTCAGTATAACGGCGTTCATTTTGATGGGCCCCAGGAAGATTAGCTGCTGCCTTGGTTAATGCAGATCAATAATAAACATGAATACCTCCCTATTCAGCTGCATGTGGACACACATACACATGACCCCTTCACCACCCTGCCTTCTCCCCACATACCATCCCTCTACTCCTCCGTCCATCCTCAGCAGTCTGTAGTCTAAGCAGGTTGTCATGTATTGTAGAGATCATTCTTATTGATATGTTTAGCTGGCTGATTTCCTGTCTTCTGGGCCAGCCAATGCCAGCGCATTTCTATTCACCCAGTCCCACAATCAAAATGACCCTAAGGGTGACAACAAGGACGACAGCCATGGTTGTCAATTTGCCTGAATAACTGAATGAATCATGTCCTTTGAAGATGAATTACTTTGCAAAGTGGCTGAGACAAGCCGTGTGTGTATTCGTTTAAAGTTAGATTTATGTATTTCAAAGCCCCAATGCTAGGCCTACGTGCCAGATTGCACAAAGTGCCTAATTCAGACATATTACAACTAAAGTAGAGCAAATCTGACACTCATCACATAGAAAATGATTAATGGATTCAATGTACCCACTCAGAGTTGGAGGATAAAAAGGCTTTCAAAGATGTTTACACCTCAACACGATTGTGTCAAACTGTCTGCTGGTCAACAATGAGAACTTCAGGTTAAAGTTTGTCAATTCTGATTCAATTTTAAAATTTTAAAAGGTTTTTTGCTCAGTCGTGATAAATTCTGAGTTGAGTTGACAATCTGAAAGGACCACGTGCATGTGGTGTGTGTGTGCACGACTATGCCCTCTGAGCGTGTATCCTCTGATTGAACAACAACCCTCATGTCTGTTTGCATGGCCACTTATCAGCCTAATGTCCCTGCCTTCACGTCTGTCTTCACACACTCCGAATCTAACCGAGAACTGAGGGGCGTCCTGTTACTTCCAGATGGCTGGAACATGGAGCATCTGACTCTAACTACCGTACGCCACGGTGTTGTGCACCCATTAGGCCAGTGACGCACCACAGCATCTCTTCCACAGGCTAATGTGATGTCAGCTTTTGTTATCTCTGTCACTGCCTGTTTTGCCTGCCTACTCTCCTGGAACTCTTCTTTGAGCTCAGAAAAACATAATTAAGACCAAAGATGAGAGGCCTTACTTTTTCATTTGAGCACTTCATTTTGGGCTGGCTACACATCAAACTTATTTAGAGTAGACAAATTGACTCAATTCTCTCCATGTTTGTATCGTACCTTAATTCCGCCATGCCCCCTCTGTTCGGCTAAGTGTGAGAAGAAACACAACATTGTTGTCGGTTTGTCCTTTTTGCTGGTTTGTGATGGGAACATCCAAGGACGATGATCGTCTTTTCTTTCTCAATCTAATTTAAATGTAACCAGAGAGATGAAGGCATTGAAATAATGTGATTAATGTAAGTACAATACTTTGGCTACATCCCAAATGGCATCCCATTTCCTATATAGTGCACTACTTTTGACTATGTAGTGAGCCAATTTGGGATGTAAGGTTAGGGTTAGGGTTAGGGTTAGGGTTAGGGTTAGGGTTAGGGTTGACCCTGCAGTATAGAGAAGTTTTAAAAAATCCCTTTGTTACAACAGAGAGAGACTTTGCCAAAACTTCAAATTAATGAACATTGAGACAATACATTTCAATATCCAAATGTTGGGAGTTGACAGATGGAATATGGAAAATTCATGTATATTTTGTGATGTCATTAAAATTATCAGAAAGACTGTATAACAATATATATTTGTATTTATTTAACCTTTATTTAACTAGGCAAGTCAGTTAAGAACAAAGTCTTATTTACAATGACGGTCTACCGGCGAACAGTGGGTTAACTTCCTTGTTCAGGGGCAGAATTACAGATTTTTATCATGTCAGCTTGGGGAATCGATCCAGAAACCTTCCGGTTACTGGCCCAACGTTCTAACCACTAGGCAACCTGCCACCAACTACGGACATTGTGACCTCTGGTGGACAACCAGAGACTTCCATCGAACTACTCGCCATAGACGGATAGAGTGGTTTCAACAGAGAGATGACAGAGAACTGTAACTCTGAAAGTGTACAAATCCTAGTTATCAGGTTTGCATCTAAATGCTGTATAAAATCAATTATTAAGTATAAGAATACTTTTGAAAAGATAAAAAAGTGATTTTAGCCTTCTGAATGAGATAATGGCTTTTCATATAAACCTGGGCCAAGTCAGTAAGCATGCCCACGTGAGCACAGACATTGTGTCGGAGTGATGGAACCACCTTTCTGACCAGAGTATTTAAAATTACTCGTAACTAAATTTACATTAGACCAAGCAGGCGGACGATGTGAGCCGGACTTCACGAAATGGTTAAAACTACAAGACCAAAAAATGGTAAGACCCTCTGAAACTCTCGACGAGCGAAGAAGTTGAAGACTATACCAAAACATTCCCAGTCTGCAGCTGGTATGTAATGTAGTCTAGGACAATTGACCAAGATGAGAGGGAAGGACAAATCTCTCTTACCATCATAGGTACCTCTGAGGTATCTATATAACAAACACTCCGAGACAAAGAAGCCTAGAACTAAGGATGTTGTGACCTCTGGTGGACAACCAGTAACTTACATTGAACTACTCACCATAGACGGATAGAGTGGTTTCAACAGAGACAACAGAGAAAGATGCGTAAATATATGTTGCAATTCTAATCCGAATGAGCGGTTGGTTGATAGGGTGCTAAATATAAAAATTTACAGTGAGTGTATTTTCCAAGTGTATGTAAGATGAGTCAACTCTCTTTGTCTCTCCTGCTCTTTACCCCACCCCCTCCTTTCATTGAGTAACAAGCCATCATATCGGTTTAGTCCACCAGGGACTTTTCATATGCATTATGTTAGTAATCGATAACCTATACCTTGTGTGTGTGTTTATGTATCTGTGTGATTATTTAGTTAGTAAATAAATAATTAAGCCAATTTCTGTATCGCTGATTCAACACTTAGGCTATGGTTCTTGCGGACAAAAGGAAGTGGATGGTGGAATGTTTTAAACTTTTAAATTCGGACAACACAGAGATGCTAGTTCTAGGTCCCAAGAAACAAAGAGTTCTTCTGTTGGATCTGACAATTAATATTGATGGTTGTACAGTCATCTCAAATAAAATTGTGAAGGACCTCGGCGTTACTCTGGACCCTGATCTCTCTTTTGACGAACATTTCAAGACTGTTTCAAGGACAGCTTTTTCCATCTACGTAACATTGTAAAAATCTGAAACTTTCTGTCCAAAAATGATGCAGAAAAATGAATCCATGCTTTTGTTACTTCTAGGTTAGACTACTGCAATGCTCTACTTTCCGGCCCAGGGGTGTGAAGGTGAACAGAAAGGCACTGCAGCGACGAACCACCCTTGCTGTCTCTGCCTGGCTTGTTCACTGGGATTCTCTGCCTCGAACCCTATTACAGGGGCTGAGTCACTGGCTTACTGGTGATCTTCCATGCCGTCCCTAGGAGGGGTGTGTCACTTGAGTGGGTTGAGTCACTGATGTGATCTTCCAGTCCGGGTTGGCACCCCCTCGGAATCGTGCAGTGGGGAGATCTTTGTGAGCTATACTCGGGCATGTCTCAGGGTAGTAGGTTGGTGGTTGAAGATATCCCTCTAGTGGTGTGGGGGCTGTGCTTTGGCAAAGTGGGTGGGGTTATATCCTGCCTGTTTGACCCTGTCCGGGGTATCGATACCCCGGACAGGGCACAGTGTCTCCCGATGCTTCCTGTCTCAGCCTCCAGTATTTATGCTGCAATAGTTTATGTGTAGGAGGGCTAGGGTCAGTCTGTTATATCTGGAGTATTTCTCCTGTCTCATCTGATATACTGTATGAATTGAAGTATGCTCCCACTAATTATCTCTCTCTCTTTGTCTCTCCTTTCTCTCTTTCTTTCTTTCTTTCTTTCTTTCTCTCTCTCTTCTCTCAGAGGACCTGAGCCCTAGGACCATGCCCGGGACTACCTGGCCTGAGGAGTCCTTGCTGTCCCCAGTCCAACTGGTCATGCTGCTGCTTCATTTTCAACTGTTCTGCTTGCTATGGAACCCTGACCTGTTCACTGGATGTGCTACCTTGTCCCAGACTTGCTGTTTTGGACTCTCTCTCTACCGCACCTGCTGTCTCAAAATCTGAATGATCAGCTATGAAAAGCCAACTGACATTTACTCCTGAAGTGCTGACCTGTTGCACCCTCTACAACCACTGTGATTATTATTATCTGACCCTCCTTGTCATCTATGAACTTTTATCATCTTGGCCATGTTCTGTTATAATCTCCACCCGGCACAGCCAGAGGAGGACTGGCCACCCCTCAGAGCCTGGTTCCTCTCTAGGTTTCTTCCTAGGTTTTGGCCTTGAGAGCTTCTCCTAGCCACCGTGCTTCTACATCTGCATTGCTTGCTGTTTGGGGCTTTTGGCTGGGTTTCTGTACAGAAATTTGTGACATCGGCTGATGTAAAAAGGGCTTTATAAATGAATTTGATTGATAGTTTGATGTTGAATTGTGAACATAGGCTTGATAGTTTTTGAGCTAAATAATATATTTTTTCACTAAGGATTATCAAAGGTCTGATGGAATTAATACTTGACTTTTTATGGCTGCAGGGAAGTATTGAGTAGCTTGGATGAAAAGGTGCCCATTGTAAACGGCCAGCTCCTCAGTCTCAGTTGCTAATATATGCATATTATTATTAGTATTGGATAGAAAACACTCTAAAGTTTCCAAAACTGTCAAAATACTATCTGTGAGTATAATAGAACTGATATTGCAGGCGAAACCCTGAGGAAAATCTAAACAGGAAGTGGCTTCTTTTTTGAAAACTCCATGTTACATAGCCTCCCTTTGCTGGATTTAAAGGGATATGAACCAGATTCCTTTTCCTATCGCTTCCTCAAGGTGTCAACAGTTTTCAGACATAGTTTCTGGCTTTTATTTTGAGCCAGAACAATAACATCGCGTCAAGTGGTCATATGAGTTTTGCTCAGGCAACAGAATTTGGATAGGTATTGCTTTTCCCTCTCGTACTGTGAAAGACATGTGCGCTTGATATATTATCGATTATATATTTTAAATGTAAATGTATTGAATGTAGCGCTATGCCAGTCAGCGGTTGTTCATGACACTTATTCCGATATCTGGATTGCAGCCATAACAAGTTAAGACAGTTGGGGAGTTCTGAGAATGGGATACACAGTAATTTGCATTCAGAGCTAAACTAAGGCTTTGCCAAGGGAAAGTAAACACTTTGAAACTGGAGCAGTGGCATCTACATGTAAATATACATTTTTAGATAGTGACAGTGTTTAATTTAATTTCAGAACCGCTGTATTTTCCTGGGGGCCTGTCATGCCAAACAATGTGATTCAATAAACTTTTAGCGGCCGTTGCTATATCAATGGTGGGATGGCCTAATGATTCGAATTTTGGAGATCATTACAGCATAAATGACGTACTTTTCATTCCCACTATGGAAACAAGGCTGATTTCCGCATCAATCTTTCTGTTTAACAAACCTCCAGATGAGCTTCAATGCCAACTGCTTCAATGCAAACTGCTCTAAATACTAGTAAAACGAAATGCATGCTCTTCAACCGATTGCTGCCCGCACCTACACGCAGTTTTGCATCACTACTCTGGAGGGTTCTGACTTAGAATATGTGGACAACTACAAATGCCTAGGTGTCTGGTTAGACTGTAAACTCTCCTTCCAGACTCACGTCAAGCATCTCCAATCCAAAATTAAATCTAGAATCGGCTTCATATTTCGCAACAAAGCATCCTTCTCTCATGCTGCCAAACATACTCTCGTAAAACTGACTATCCTAACGTTCCTTGACTTTGGCAATGTAATTTACAAAATAGCCTCCATCACTCTACTCAGCCAATTGGATGCAGTCTATCACAGTGCCACCCGTTTTGTCACCAAAGCCCCATATGCTACCCACCACTGCGACCTGTATGCTCTCGTTGGCTGGCCCTCGCTACATATTCATCGCCAAACCCACTGGCTCCAGGTCATCTATTAGGTTTTGCTAGGTAAAGCCCCGCCTTATCTCAGCTCACTGGTCACAATAGCAGTCACCCACCCGTAGCACGCGCTCCAGCAGTTATATTTCACTGGTCACACCCAAAGCAACTCCTCTTTGGCCGCCTTTCCTTCCAGTTCTCTGCTGCCAATGACTGGAACGAATTGCAAAACTTTTTGACGCTGGAGACTCATATCTCCCTCACTAACTTTAAGCACCTTTAAGCACCAGCTGTCAGAGCATCTTACAGATCATTGCACCTGTACATAGCCCATCTGTTCCGCTAGCAGAACCCCTGCCCTAGGAAAACATTACTTCGACACTGCTTTTGGGTACCTTGTTAACATTTCAACAACATGAAATCCATGTCTTAAACGTTGCCATGTTTCAAAAATAGCAAAGAAAATGTGTAATCTGCTTGACACATTATTAATGTTACTTAAAACTTGTTAAGGATAGGGGGCAGTATTTCCCCTTTGGATGAATTGCGTGCCCATAGTGAACTGCATCAAAATCTGTCCTAAATTGCTAATATATGCATATTGTAATTAATATTGGATAGAAAACACTCTGAAGTTTCTAAAACCGTTTGAATTATGTCTGTGAGTATAACAGTATAATTATAGGCTTATAGGCTTAACCCATAGGCTTAACAAGTTTGAACTTGTTGAGGATAGGGGGCAGTATTTTCACTTTGGATGAATTGCGTGCCCATAGTGAACTGCATCAAACTCCTAGATTGCTAATATATGCATATTATTATTACTATTGGATAGAAAACACTCTGAAGTTTCTAAAACTCTTTGAATTATGTCTGTGAGTATAACAGAGCTCATAGGGCAGGCAATCTTCCAAACAAGAAATTAAATTCTGAAAGTTGGGGCAACTTTGATGTCATCGCCCCCTCCTTTCCCAAAAAGATATGGATCTTGAAGCACTTCCTACGCCTTCCACTAGATGTCCTCATTCAGTAGAAAGTGTAATGGAGCATTTGCTGTGAACTTTGACCTAATGGGAGGGAAAATAGTCAGTGTCCCGACTGAATGCCATTTTACTGTGGCGCATTTCTCTGTGGGTGCTACGGCTGTTCCATTTGGCCCCAGATGAAAACGTATGATCCGGTTGGAAGGTTATTGGATATATATGATAATAACATCCTGAAGATTGATTCTCTAATTAGTTTGACCAGTTTATTCGACCTGGAATATATCTTTTGGAAGTTTTCGTGCGAGTTATCTTGGACCAGCAGTCAGTTTTTGGGCACGTGAGCTGAAAGTGATAGCAAATGCAGCTACTTGGACACTAGTATTGGCCATTATGGAACAAAACAACGATTTATTGTGGAACTAGGACTCCTTGCACTACATTCTGATGAAAGATCATCAAAGGTAAGAGAATATTTATGTTGTAATTTCGTATTTCTGTTGACTCCAACATGGCGGTTACGTCTGAGCGCCGTCTCAGATTATTGCAATGTTAGGCTTTTTCCGTAACGTTTAAAAAAAATCTGACACAGCGGTTGCATTAAGAACCAGTGTATCTTTAATTATATGTAGAATATGTATCTTTAGTCAAAGTTTATGATGAGTATTTCTGTTATCTGGCGTAGCTTTCTATCATTTCTCCGGATATTTTGGAGGAATTTCTGAACATGGCATCAATGTAAACCGAGATTTGTGGATATAAAAATGCATATTATCGAACAAAACATAAATGTACTTTGTATCATGTCATCTGATGAAGATTTTCAAGAGGTTAGTGATTCATTTTATTTCTAATCCAGCTTTTGTGATTTTATCTTTGGCTGGAAAAAATGGCTGCGTTTTTTTTTCTTTGGTTTGGTGGTGGTCTAACATAAATACATGTTGTGTTTTTGCTGTAAAACATTTAAAAAATCTGACATGATGGGTAGATGAACAAGATGTGTATCTTTCATTTGAGGTATTGGACTTGTTAATGTGAGGAACTCCTTGCCCCAACAGGTTTTAACAAACCTCCAGACGAGCTTCAATGTCATACAAAACTCCTTCCATGGCCTCCAACTGCTCTTAAATTCTAGTAAATCAAAATGCATGCTCTTCAACCGATCGCTGCCCGCACCCGCCCGCCTGACTAGCATCACTACTCTGGACGGTTCTGACTTAGAATATGTGGACAACTATAATATCCACTCATGCTGCCAAACATACCCTGATAAAACTGACTATTCTATTCATTGGCGATTTCATTAACAAAATAGCCTCCAACACTCTACTCAACAAATTGGATGCAGTCTATCACAGTGCCATCTGTTTTGTCACCAAAGCCTCACATACTACCCACCATTGTGACCTCTATGCTCTCGTTGGCTGGTCCTCGCTACATATTCGTCACCAAACCCACTGGCTCCAGGTCATCTATAAGTACTTGCTAGGTAAAGCTCTGCCTTATCTCAGCTCTCTGGTCACCATAGCAACACCCACCAGTAGCAAACGCTCCAGCAGGTATATTTCATCCCCAAAGCCAACACCTCCTTTGGCTGCCTTTCCTTCAAGTGCCCTGCTGCCAATGACTGGAACGAATTGCAAAAATCACTAAAGTTGGAGACTTATATCGCCCTCACTAACTTTAAGCGTCAGCTGTCGGAGCAACTTACCGATCGCTGCAGCTGTACACAGCCCATCTGTAAATAGCCAACTACCTACCTCATCCCCTCATTTGTTTTTGTTTTTCTGCTCTTTTGCACACCAGTATTTCTACTTGCCCATCCTCATCTGCACATATATCACTCTAGTGTGAATTGTAATTACTTTGCCACTACTGGACTATTTATTGCCTTATCTCCTTACTTCATTTGCACACACTGTATACATATTTTTCTATTGTGTTATTGACTGTACATTTGTTTATCCCATGTGTAACTCTGTGTTGTTGTTTTTGTCACGCTGCTTTGCTTTATTTTGGCCAGGTCGCAGCTGTAAATGAGAACTTGTTCTCAACTGGGCTACCTGATTAAATAAAGGTCAAATAAAAATGAAAATGACATTTTTTTGATTGAATCATCTATTGATCTGTTGGGGCGGTATGCATTGCTAAAGACATGCGTGCTACAGGTCAGTAGTCATGTAGGCAGGTTACCTTAGTGTTCATGGGCACAGGGACTGTGGTGGTCTGCTTGAAACATGTTGGTTTTACAGACTCAATCAGGGACATGTTGAAAATATCAGTGAAGACACTTCCCAGTTGGTCAGTGCATGCTCAGAGTACACATCCTGGTAATCTGTCTGGCCCTGCAGCCTTGTGAAAGATGACCTGTTTACAGGTCTTGCTCACGTCGGCTGCGGAGAGTGTGATCACACAGTCATCCGGAACGGTGTACTCCTCAATGCCATCAAAAGAATCCCAGAAAATATTCCAGTCTGTCCTAGCAAAACTGTCCTGTAGCTTAGCATCTGCTTCATCTGACCACTTTTTATTGACCGAGTCACTCACTGGTGGAATCAGGAGGATAGAATTATGGTTAGATTTGCCAAATGGAGGGCGAGGTAGAGCTTTATATGCGTCTCTGTGTGTGGAGTGAAGGTGGTCTAGAGTTTTTTTCCCTATGGTTGCACATTAAACATGCTGGTTGAAATTAGTTAAAACAGATTTAAGTTTCCCTGCATTAAAGTCCCCGGCCACTAGGGGCGCCGTCTCTGGATGAGCGTTTTCCTGTTTGCTTATGGCCATATACAGCTCATTGAGTGCAGTCTTAGTGCCAGCATCAGTTTGTGGTGGTAAATAGACACCTACGAAGAATATAGATGAAAAATCTCTAGGTAGAGAGTGTGGTCTACAGTTTATCACAAGATACTCTACCTCAGGCAAGTAAAACCTAGAGATGTCCTTAGATATCGTGCACCAGCTGTATATATACATAGACCACCACCCCTTGTCTTACCAGAGGCTGCTGTATGTTATTCATGTTGTTGTTCAGCCACGACTCAGTGAAACATAGGATATTACAGTTTTTAATGTCTTGTTGGTAGGATATACGTGCTTGTAGTTTGTCCACTTGGCCAATAGTACCGATGGTAAAGGCAGATTAGCCACTCGTTGCCGAATCCCCACAAGGCACCCAGATCTCCTTCCGCAATACCTTTTCCGCCTGTTCGGGTGTCTGGAGTAAATCCCTCTCGACCATTAAAGACAAATGATTCATCCAATTCAAGGTGAGTAATCGCTGTTCTGATTCTGAAGCTCTTTTCGGTCTTAAGAGGAGGAAGCAGCAATATTATGCACAAAATAATTTACAAACAATGCGAAAAAAATATAAAAAATTGCACTGTTGTAGAAGAGCCCATAAAACTGCAGCCATCCCCCCGGCGCCATCATACATCAATCATACATGTTCTGAGTGTTTGCATTGCTAGTGTTATTTAGTATGTTTGTCTCACATATTACATGGCCAGTATGATAGAGCAATAAATATTTGTTAGCAGATAATGACAACATGACAATAACAGTAGGTGTAGATGACGTAATGAAAAGTTGGAGCGTGGTTGGTAATGGAGGAAATCAGGTGGTTGGGCTGAATTAGACTTTTTTTTCATTGAACCTTTATTTAACTAGGCAAGTCAGTTAAGAACAAAATCTTATATACAATGACAGCCTACAGACAATGCTGGGCCAATTGTGCACCACTCTATGGGACTCATGGTGGTGATTCTTGGCAATTTCTCCCATGGAATAACCTTCATTTCTCAGAACAAAAATAGACTGATGAGTTTCAGAAGATAGTTGTTTTTTTTCTGGCCATTTTGAGCCTGTAATCAAACCCACAAATGCTGATGCTCCAGATACTCAACTAGCCTAAACAAGGCCAGTTTTATTGAACAAGAGAACAACAGTTTTCAGCTGTGCTAACATAATTGCACAAGGGTTTTCTAATGATCAATTAGCCTTAAAAAATGATAAACTTGGATTAGCTGGCACAACGTGCCATTGGAACACAGGAGTGATGGTTGCTGATAATGGGCCCCTGTACGCCTACGTAGATATCAGCTGTTTCAGCTACAATAGTAATTAACGTTATTAACAATATCAACCCTGTATTTGTAACTACCCATCCCGGGTCCAGGAGCGTTGTCATCATCTGACACTAATTAGCATAACGCAACGGACATAAATATTACTAGAAAATATTCATATCCATGAAATCACAAGTGAAATATATTGAAACACAGCTTAGCCTTTTGTTAATCACCCTGTCATCTCCGATTTTCAAAATATGCTTCACAGCCAAAGCAAAACAAGCATTTGTGTAAGTTTATCGATAGCCTAGCATAGCATTATGCCTAGCTAACAGCAGGCAACCTTGTCACGAAAATCAGAAAAGCAATCGAATTAAATCGTTTACCTTTGATGAACTTCGGATGTTTTCACTCACGAGACTCCCAGGTAGATAGCCAAAGTAAATTTTTTCCCAAAATATTATTTTTGTAGGTGAAATAGCTCCGTTTGTTCTTCACGTTTGGCTGAGAAATGGACCGGAAATTGCGGTCATGACAACTCTGAAAAATATTCCAAATTAGCTCCATAATATTGACAGAAACATGGCAAACGTTGTTTAGAATCAATCCTCAAGGTGTTTTTCAAATGTCTATTCGATAATAAATCCACCGGGACAATTGGTTTCTCAGTAGAAGCGATTGGAATAATGGCTACCTCTGTACTTTATGCGAGATTTTCTCCGGGAGCATCATGTGACCACTTGCGCAATGTAGCCCCTTACGGGTAGTCTTCAACATAAATGCGTAAATCTACGTCACAATGCTGTAGACACCTTAGGGAATATGTAGAAGGCGTAAGCTGGTTCATAGCACATTCACAGCTCAATGGGGACTCATTGGCACGCAAGCGCTTTCAAAATATGGGGCACTTCCAGATTGGATTTTTCTCAGGCTTTCGCCTGCAACATCAGTTCTGTTATACTCACAGACAATATCTTTACAGTTTTGGAAACGTTAGAGTGTTTTCTATCCAAAGCTGTCAATTATATGCATATTCTAGCATCTTGTCTTGACAAAGTATCCTGTTTAAAACGTGAATATTTTTTTTCCAAAAATGAAAATACTGCCCCTAGAGTCGCAACAGAGCCTCCTCTGTCCTCCACTCATTACCTTAATTAATGGCACCTGTTTGAACTTGTTATCAGTATAAAAGACACCTGTCCACAACCTCAAACAGTCACACTCCAAACTCCACTATGGCCAAGACCAAAGAGCTGTCAAAGGACACCAGAAACAAAATTGTAGACCTGCACCCGGCTGGGAAGACTGAATCTGCAATAGGTAAGCAGCTTGGTTTGAAGAAATCAACTGTGGGAGCAATTATTAGGAAATACAAAACCACTGATAATCTCCCTCGATCTTGGGCTCCACGCAAGATCTCATCCCGTGAGGTAAAAATGATCACAAGAACGGTGAGCAAAAATCCCAGAACCACACAGGGGGACCTAGTGAATGACCTGCAGAGAGCTGGGACCAAAGTAACAACGCCTACCATCAGTAACACACTATACCGCCAGGGACTCAAATCCTGCAGTGCCAGACGTATCCCCCTGCTTAAGCCAGTACATGTCAAGTTCCGTCTGAAGTGTGCTAGAGAGCTCCAGAACAAGATTGGGAGAATGTCATATCGTCAGATGAAACCAAAATATAACTTTTTGGTAAAAACTCAACTCGTTGTGTTTGGAAGACAAAGAATGCTGAGTTACATCCAAAGAACACCATACCTACTGTGAAGCATGGGGTGGAAACATCATGCTTTGGGGCTGTTTTTCTGCAAAGGGACCAGGACGAATGGGGCCATGTATCGTGAGATTTTGAGTGAAAACCTCCTTCCATCAGCAACGGCATTGAAGATTAAACGTGGCTGGGTCTTTCAGCATGACAATGATCCCAAACACACCGCCCGGGCAACAAAGGAGTGGCTTCGTAAGAAGCATTTCAAGATCCTGGAGTGGCCTAGCCAGTCTCCAGATCTCAACTCCATAGAAAATCTTTGGAGGGAGTTGAAAGTCTGTGTTGCCCAGCAACAGCCCCAAAACATCACTGCTCTAGAGGAGATCTGCACAGAGGAATGGGCCAAAAAAACAGCAACAGTGTGTGAAAACCTTGTGAAGACTTACAGAAAACATTTGACCTCTGTCATTGCCAACAAAGGGTATATAACAAAGTATTGAGATAAACTTTTGTTATTGACCAGATGTCTGTCATAGTTGAACTGTACCTATGATGAAAATTACAGGCCTCTAACTTTCACAATTGATGGCTGACTAAATACTTTTTGCCCCACTGTATATACACTATAATCCTTGAGTAATTTTGGATCTAGAGCGACTTAAAAGAACAACTGAAGTTAATAGCCTTAACCAACTCTCCTACCACTAGCCTACTTGCCTAAAAATACTTTTTTTGCTCATTTGGAACACATTACAGCATGTTTCATAAGTGAATATAAACAATATATAATGTATAATATATTGAATAATTCATTTGTTTAGATGCAATATTCATTAAAAAAAGTTAATAACTCGACCCTGTCACAGGTTTTACAACCCTCTTACAATGAAACATGTGCCAGCGTTGAGTATGACGGGGTTGAGCTTTTTGGCTCAAAATGGCCTCTGCTCCTCATGTGGTGAAGGACAGGAGACCACATGGTGTGCATGAAATTAATAGATTGTATATTTTAATGGATTAAAGTATAATTGTGATAAGTACTAGTTTTCCATCTTTATTTAATGTAATAGGCTTGATTTGGTCAGCTCGACGATCCCCACCTGACTTAAAAAAAAAAAATACAGATATAAAATAATGTGAATATTTGCCTGTTTCTGTACCATGCAGTTGAACATTGTTGAATGATGTCACTTCCTGTTAATGATGGCACATAAGGGTGGACTGACTATTTCTATTGCTGTAGTTTGGTTGCCGTGACAGGGTTGACTAAGGGACAGAGTTAATTGTGTGATTTTAATCAATAATCATGCATTTATTTGATAAACATACTTTCTCAACAAAATAACACATAACTATGTGAAATAACATGTTTACAAAATAACATGTTTACATTAATGGCAAAAGTTATTAATTATGTGCACATTTTAACATTAATTTCCCAAGTAAAAATGAAGTGAAACACCTGGGGGACATGGCACAATTCTTAGTGTCAGTAAAAAAAGATGATTTTTTAATAATAAAGTTCAAATTAATGCTATATTTATTTAAATTCATTATACTGGACATTTCAATTTATATAAAAAGTATTTTAACATTTTATTTTGGTGACCCAATACTTGAAATATAAAATAAAAGTCAGAGGGACGGAAATATTACCCGAGCCCAAGAATGACCCTTAAATGATTTCTTCCTATGCAATATTTTCTTATATAAAGACAAATATATGGTAAAGAAAGAGTGTTCTCTTTCCAGTCTTTTCGGTCCTCTGAAGCTGTAGGTAGTCAGCAGGTAGTCACTGTCAAAAATACCATCCTTGGAGAGCAATTCTGAGGTAGTAATTTTGCGTGGACTGAGCGAGCGCTTATAAGGTGAAATAGAACTAGAACTGCCTGCGTCCTATGTGACCGATGTGAAGTAAAATAGAGCCAAGCTTTTTGACAGGGGGACACTATTTGGCATGACAGGCCCACGGTGTTTAAGAGATCATGTTGTTTGTAAAACATTTCTGGGGACAAATTATATACTTTACTAGATTATCCTTGTCAATGGACAATTCTCACCTTCATGTTTACAAAGTCAAATAATTTACATGATCTATATGTTGTTTCTCAATCTTTATGCTGCAAAAATCCCTCAACCTATGCCTGGTTTCTTCTCTCCTACCCCTCACGTCCCTAGCTAGCGGGCCCAGACAACCTTGAATATTTAGAGGGGTGAGGAGGACATTAAATCAATAGACTCCAGAGTGAACGGAAACGGTGCTGTACTTATCAAACAGTTGCAAACCGGGGAGGGGTTAGATTGTGAGTTGGGGGAACATTGTCAGCAAGGCCACTGCCCTTTAACTACATTACTCATTGCTTCAAGCCACACCTCGACACACCCACCAAACGGGAGCAAACATACCTCAAAGTCTGTTCAAGAACGTACAGGAACGTTTTGAGGAAATGTGTTGTTCAGTACAAACCGTTCCGCAACGTAGGAAACATCCCAGCTAGCACATGAACGCTGACACGGTCACCAGGTGCACAGTGTTTCCTCCGGCACATTGGCGGGGTTGTGTTTCGGAAGACGTACGACCTTTGCTTCTCCCGAGACCATACGGGAGTTGCAGTGATGAGACAAGACAATTGGATATGACAAAAAGGGGCAAAATATATGTATATATATATATATATGTAAAATAAATAAATACAATTATTTAAAATTGTGGATGGGTATAATTTGTATGTATAAAATGTATAATAGTACTATTTGAAATTACTAAATCGGGTAAATTTGTATACATTTATTTAAATTAGCATCGGGCTGCTTCTGGGGGGATTCTGGTAAGAAGTCGGCTGAATCCTGGTAGATGGAAACTGGTAAGAAGTCGATTCTGATAAGAAGTCAGCCGATTCTGGGCAGTCATTCATTTTGGTACCAGGCCAAGTCCGACACCCGATTTCTGGCCGATTCAATCAGTTCCGGCCCCCCGGAAGAGGCCCACTTCTGGGCTGATTCCTCATTGCTAGCTGGGATTCAAGGGAACTGAACGCACCTCAGGTTAATAGCACTGGTGTTTTTGTAATCAAGGTCATCAACTATTAATAAGCTAGTGATTAGAGTCAGCTGCTGAGAATTAAAGACAGCCCGGGGAAAGTATTGTCCTTGTCTCCACAATGACACAGCCTGGTCTAGGGTGAGACGGGAGGGATGAAAGAGAGGGAGGGAGAGGAATAAATAAATAAAAAGGGAGAAAAGGAGGAGGGAGGAAGAGAGACAAGGAGAGGGAGATAGGAAGAGGATTGGGAAGAGAAAGAGGGAAGGAGGGTGGAAGAGAAAGGGATAGAGAGAGACAGAGAATGGCCTGCTGTTTTGGGTTAGCTGATGTAGAAATTGAGAGACCAGACTAATGATGAAGAGAAGGTGAAGGTTGAGAAGGAGAGAGAGAAAAAAAGAGAAACAGTAAAAGCATCAGCATCAGTAATGGATCTATCTATCTGACCTGTCTGCTCTGGTCTCTCCTGTGAGACCCAGCTCTGGTTTGATCAAAAATCTGTTTTTTTCAAAGCTAAAACATAGAAAATGTATTCATTTTATTTAACTTTTCTATCAACCCCAGAGGTGGAAAAGCTTTGAGAAATATGATTTAGTATCATCTTGGCTTTTTGGATATATTGCTGTTTACTATTTATTTTTCAAAATATGACAATTGGAATGCATATCTTCAAAACTTCACATTTCAAAGCAAGGGCTGAACATAACAAGAGTATTGGATTGGAATTCAAATTAATCGTATTCTTCTGTCTCTTTGTGACTAAATATTTGTCATTCAACTGGTCCTCAAGTTGATGTCATCACTTCATCAATCTCTAATTGATTATTGGGTTTCAAACTTGTTTTGGACTCCTTTTCCCTTTTCAAGGTTGAACAATTTTCTAAAGTTCTGTTTAAAATTTACAATCCCTTTAAAAATGGAATTCTCCCCCAAAATCTTTGAAGTAATGTCTTGAATGCAGATTAGACAAAGTAGTGTTGATAAATTGGGGGGGAAAGCTTCAGATACAAATCCCTCTCTTTTAATTCTGCTATGCCCCAGAGGAATGCAACTAAAAATAACAATCTAGCCCAAATAAACATAATTATCACAGAACTCAGTCAGCGCTAACATGAAAATGCTGAAAAGGGGAAACATGTCAAATACAAAACATCTCTCAGCTTTGAAAAACAGTACATTCAGGTTCTGAGACCTCTCAAACACAAATACACCTATAAGGCCAAAAATATCAGCGGAAAGGCAAACCTCAATGTCAATCCCTTATTACTTCTCCTGCCCTTGTGGATTGTATGTAGGCCTAACTGCAGCCAAGAGTATTACATTTTTATCATGCTCTAAATCTCATGAATCATATAAGAACATGGCAATCACTATCATATTGTATGAGGAATATGAGATATATGTTTGATTGCTTATAGCAAATCTAAATCATATGCCTTGTGTACATTTCAAATGAATCAATAACTCAACTCAATCAATAGCTGATTAACCAAATGCATACCGGCGTATTATCTGTTCGCTTTATTCCCAGAAAGACAGAGAGTCCAACGCCTATCGTCTTATACGACCCCACTACTCCCCCATTACCAGCTGGAAAAACATTTGTTTTAGTTAATGGAGCCGTCAACAATACCTTTGGAGGAGGGAGTCAGATTGACTATGACTCTTCAGAGAGAGAGAGAGAGAGACACACAGATCTCTCTCGATCATTACCGTCAACATTACTGGGAGCCCATACAGTCGTGGATGGAGCACAGCTGGACACCCAGGTCTTCAAAGATGATCATGCTATAAATTCCCCACACTGTATAATAGGTCTGTCACTCTGAAAGCTGGGGCTGTTGGACAAGAGAAATAATGCCCTGCAGATTTTACTCTCCCATAGGGATCCTTCCACCGCAAAAAGCAGAAGAAGAGGATTTTGACAACCACTATCTCAGATTGTTCTGAAATCTTTCCTGTTGTTAAAAAC
The DNA here is from genome assembly GCF_018296145.1 of Oncorhynchus tshawytscha. Lineage (NCBI taxonomy): Eukaryota > Metazoa > Chordata > Actinopteri > Salmoniformes > Salmonidae > Oncorhynchus > Oncorhynchus tshawytscha. The sequence goes on from NC_056443.1 coordinate 12,909,643, forward strand.
ATATAATATTAATAGCATTACTGCAATAGAATTACTGCAACATCATTTTGTTGAAATATAATTTGATCTCTGAACAAATTAAGCTAATTGATTACACCTATATTAGCATTTTCACACTTCATGCCCAAATCATCCAAAAGTATCTAAAAATGGATTGTGTAACTCAATGATGTTACCTATCGATGATTTGGATATGAAGCGAGAAAATGCTAATAAAGGTAACATTGACTTGCACTGTATTTGTGCCACATATTCAAAAAGGTAGCATTTGAAACAGTGGCCAGGTAAACAAAACCGAAGGATGGCTTGCTGTTTGAGCCGCAGCTCCACACTACATGTCAAACATGGAGAACTGATACTACAGTATGTACTCGTTACTGGGGTGAGATTGGCGTGGGGGTGGGGGGATCTATGGATGGCTTTTGACCACTTATTTGGATTCCTCATTTCTTAGCCATTGTTAGAAAAAGTTTGGTCCAAATCAGATGCTAAGTACTATCATTATTGCATATTATAGGAATCCTATACATTAAAATTGCCAATTTGGGTGCAATCAATTCACTTCATCTTTTAGGGATCAAGTTACATTTAAAAAAAATAATGTTTCCGGAATGCTTATCTGATCTGTTTCTGAGTACGAAACGATTTAAAAAAAAAATCTGCAATGGTGGGTCTCATGGCTTGCTGAAATGATATGGAACGACCTAACGTGCTTCTGCTGATTACTTTTAAGTAAGAGCTCCTTCACTTGTTTATTTAATGGGCTCGTCGTAAATATGTCCAGTCTGTAGCTTTTTATTGTGATCGCCACCGTCCAATAGCCATATGTCCCTTTCAATCACCATGTTATCGTTAAATCTAGATGGATGTTATTAGCAATTGTAATTGTGCTACTTTAAACAGTCTCTTGGCTCTTACAACAGGCCTACAAGCCCTCAGTCCAGTCTCTCTCAGCCTATTGCAGACAGTCTGAGCACTGATTGTGCGTTCCTGGTATAATTCAGCAGTTGTTGTTGCCATCCTGTACCTGTCCCGCAGGTGTGATGTTCAGATGTCCGATCCTGTGCAGGTGTTGTTACAAGTGGTCTGCCACTGCAAGGACGATCAGCTGTCCTTCCTGTCTCCCTGTAGCGCTGTCTTAGGCGTCTCACTGTACGGACATTGCAATGTATTGCCCCAGCCACATCTGCAGTCCTCATGTCTCCTTGCAGCATGCCTAAGGCACGTTCACGCAGATTAGCAGGGACCCTCTTTATTTTGGTGTTTTTCATAGTCAGTAGAAAGGTCTCTTTAGTGTCCTAAGTTTACATTACTGTGACCTTAATTGCCTACAGTCTGTAAGCTGTCAGTGTCTTAACGACCGTTCCACAAGTGCATGTTCATTAATTGTTTATGGTTCATTGAACAAGCATGGGAAAGAGTGTTTAAACCCTTTACAATGAAGATCTGTGAAGTTATTTGGATTTTTATGAATTATCTTTGAAAGTCAATGTCCTGAAAGTTTATGTGAGAGTTTATGTGAGATTCTAAGCAACTATGGTTTCATTCTAATTCAATTCTTAAACACAATTCAAGTGTTTAATAAAACCTAATTTTGAGGGGCTAGTTTGACCCTAATATAGTGGTCTGAAACTGATGTTTTTCAGGCATGCAAGTCACATTATGATTGCTTGTATAGTGATGTGCAATTCCTATCGGAATCTAGCCAAAGTGGGGATATCCAGCATTTATTATTTGTATTTTCCCAATTTCAGGGATGTAAGGATGCATGAGTTTGGAGGAGATGCACTTCATCACTTCAATTTGAGCTGGTAAAACTATTTCTGAATAAATTCTATTTAATTATCATTATAATTCCATGAAAGACGATAGAACAACAAACCAAATAAATATGTGTAGCAGCCTAGAGGTAGGTAAATGGTAGTTCATTCCCTGTCTTCTCTCTGGTGGTGGTGAAAATGATGAAAAACTATATAGGCTACATGTGTGCACTGCGGGGGCCTGTCAAAGGCTTGACCACTTTTGCCAATAATAACTTTTTATTTTACCTTTATTTAACTTGGCAAGTCAGTTAAGAACAAATTCTTATTTTCAATGACGGCCTAGGAACAGTGGGTTAACTGCCTGTTCAGGGGCAGAACGACAGATTTGTACCTTGTCAGCTCAGGGGTTTGAACTTGCAACCTTCCGGTTACTAGTCCAACGCTCTACCCACTAGGCTACCCACTAGGCTAACTATATGTGACCACTTGGTTATGGCAACACCGGTCTGCCGAGGTCACCCAAACCTGATTTGCCACCGCAAAGCCCAAGGAGCCTGATCCTCGTTGGAAATTACTGTAGCCCTGCATTGGATACAGTGCCTTCGGAAAGTATTCAGACCCCTTGGCCTTTTTCACATTTTGTTACGTTACAGCCTAATTCTAAAATTGATTAAATACATAAAAATCCTAAGGAATCTACACACAATTCCCCATAATGACAATGTGAAAAGAGGTTTTAGAAATGTTTGCTGAATTATTTGCTAAATTATTCAGACTATGAGACTAGAAATTGAGCTCAGTTGCATCCTGTTTCTATTGATCATCCTTGAGATGTTTCTACAACTTGATTGACATCCACCTGCAGTAAATTCAATTGATTGGACATGATTTGGAAATGCACACATCTGTCTATGTAAGGTCCCAAAGTTGACAGTGCATGTCAGAGCAAAAACAAAGCCATTTTATCCGTTATTTTACCAGGTAAGTTGACTGAGAGCACGGGGAGAGGAGGGGGATGCATGAGCAAATTGTAAACTGGGGATTATTAGGTGACCGTGATGGTTTGAGGGTCAGATTGGGAATTTAGCCAGGACACCGGGGTTAACACCCCTACTCTTACGAAAAGTGCCATGGGATCTTTAACGACCTCAGAGAGTCAGGACACCCGTCTAATGTCTCATCCGAAAGACGGATGTCCCATCCGAAAAACGGATGAGGAAGGAACGAGGAAGGAATTATCCGTAATGCTCCGAGACAGGATTGTGTCGATACATAGATCTGTGGAAGGGTACCAAAAATGGCTGCAGCATTGAAGGTCCCGAAGAACACAGTGACCTCCGTCATTCTTAAATGGAAGACGTTTGAAACCACCAAGACTCTTTCTAGAGCTGGCTGCCCGGCAATTGGGGAAGAAGGGTTTGGGTCAGGGATGTGACCAAGAACCCAATGGTCCCTCTGACAGAGCTCCAGAGTTCTTCTGTGGAGATGGGAGAACCTTCCAAAAGGACAACCATCTCTGCAGCACTCCACCAATCAGGCCTTTATGGTAGAGTGGACAGACCGAAGCCACTCCTCAGTAAAAGGCACATGATAGCCCATTTGGAGTTTGCCAAAGGGCAAATAAAGCACTCTCAGACAGTGAGAAAAAAACGCATGGACTGGGAGACTAGTCAGGATTGAGATTGTACAGAGCAATGTAAAGAGCAATGTACAGAGATATCTTTGATGAAAACCTGCTCCAGAGAGCTCAGGACCTCAAACTGGGGTGAAGGTTCACCTTCCAACAGGACAACAATCCTAAGCACACAGCCAAGACAATGCAGGAGTGGCTTCGGGACAAGTTTCTGAATGTCTTTGAGTGGACCAGCCAGACGCCGGACTTGAATTTGATCGAACATCTCTGGAGAAATCTGAAAATAGCTGTGCAGCAACTCTCCCCTTCCAACCTGACATAGCTTGAGAGGATCTGCAGAGAATGGGAAAAACTCCCCAAATACAGGTGTGCCAAACTTGTAGCGTCATACCCAAGAAGATTTGAGGCTGTAATCGCTGCCAAAGGTGCTTCAACAAAGTACCGAGTAAAGGGTCTGAATACTTATGTAAATGTGATATATCTGGGGTTTTTGTAATGAAAAACCCTGCTTTTGATTGTCATTATGGGGTATTGTTTGTAGATTGATGAGAGGGGAAAAACGATTTAATCAATGTTAGAATAATGCTGTAACGTAGCCCCACCCTTTCCCGGAAAACACATCAGCAGCCAGAGGCCAGACACACCTCCACTTTTATGAACAAACACAGGGATGGAATGACAGGAAAGGAAGTCTTCGTTTGAAAAATGGCCCCGGAATTCTGTTAATTCCAGTTCTCCTCTCGAACACTGTGAATGTTTGACAGAGTCAGTGTGTCTTACCCTCCCGCAGTGTGTGATATGAATCCAGGTAGTTATTTTAGCTATTCTCAGGGTGAAGGCTGTCACCAGGAATCCTTGGTATGGCCCCACCCAACGTGCTGCTTCCCGCCTATTCTCTTCGGGGACTGGATTGAGTGAATCACCTTATCCCGTAGTTCACCTGTAGTGCATAAATCTTGGACATACAGGTTTGGTTAACAAACAGTTTCTCATATGTTCTATCTGATTATATCTTTAAGTATCTTATCTACTTTAAGAGGTATCTGTGTTCATTTCCTCTCTGCTCTCAAATCTTCAAGGTCTCAGCAGTGCGGGGAGGACTTCCTCTGTCTGCCCTTTCCCTATCTGTCTGTAACAACTATGTGTTACTTCCAAATTTTAACTAAATGTCTCACTGTTTGGCTTTATCTAAACTCATGGATTTTTTTAGAAAAACATGCCTATGGTGTCAATTTCTAAAGTCCTTATATAGGTTAATTAAGGTTCTCGATCCTATCCCTAATCCTGAATCACCACATATGTCATATATCCCTGTCAAACTTTAATACTATTTAAATACAAATATTCTAATGGTTAATTAAAGCCAAAACGAATGCTAGCCATATCCCTGAGAACTGCAACTTATTTCTATTCATAAATCATTTTAATGCTTATAAAATCACCTTTTCTATCATGTATTTTCCTGCCCTATTGGCTTAACTTAGAACCACCCATCCCGGATCTGCTATATTTGTCATCAGCAACGCTGAATAGCATAGCGCAACAGTCAAATAATATTACTAAAAAATATTCATATTCATGAAATCACAAGTGAAATATAGCGAAACACAGCTTAGCCTTTTGTTAATCATCCTGTCGTCTCAGATTTTTTAATTATGCTTTACAGCGAAAGCAATACAAGCTTTTGTGTAAGTTTATCGATAGCAAAACAAAACAATAAGTACACCTAGCATCAGCTAACTTGGTCAGGAATATCAGAAAAGCAATCAAATTAATCGTTTACTTTTGATGATCTTCGGATGTTTTCACTCACGAGACTCCCAGTTAGACAACAAATGTTCCTTTTGTTCCATAAAGATATTTTTTATATCCAAATACCTCCGTTAGTTTGGTGCGTTATGCCCAGGAATCCACCGTAAACAGTGGTCACGACAACGCAGAAAAAAAATCCAATTATATCCATAATGTACACAGAAACATGTCAAACGTTTTTTATAATCAATCCTCAAGGTGTTTTTCAAATATCTATTCGATAATATTTCAACCGGGACAGTTGCCTTTTCACTAGGACTGGGAGTAACAATGGCCGTCTCTCTCTTTTGCGCACAAATCACTCTGAGAGCCCCCCACCTGTCCACTTACGAAATGTGGTCGTTCACGCTCATTTTTCAAAATAATAGCCTGGAACTATGTCTAAAGGCTGTTGACACCTTAGGGAAGCCATAGAAAAAGGAATCTGGTTGATATCCCTTTCAATGGGCAATAGGGATGCATAGGAACACAAGGGGTTTCAAAATAAGAGTCTCTTCCTGATTGGATTTTTCTCAGGCTTTCGCCTGCAATATCCGTTCTTTATACGCACAGACAATATTTTTACAGTTTTGGAAACTTTAGAGTGTTTTCTATCCTAAGCTGTCAATTAAATGCATATTCTAGCATCTGGTCCTGAGAAATAGGCCGTTTACTTTGGGAACGTTATTTTTCCAAACATAAAAATAGTGCCCCCTAGCTTCAAGTAAACTGTGTCCTGTCCAAACCTCAAAAGACCATCCTCCCCCATTTATTATCGATGATTAACATGATTTCTGTTCCTGTTGTAGTACTAAATCAATAGTAGCCCATGTGAACCCTTCACAGCCAATGTTTTAAACAGAACCCTGAAACTGGCCGCCTTCCTCACTAGAGTTTGTTCCTCCATTCCCCATAATTTGTCCTGCCTCAATTCCTCTTTTTCCTCTGTTGTTCAAAACTAATAATTGTGGTTCTAAACTAATAATTATGTCCAAGAGCTATAAACTCACTATAATTAATTTACCTTATAAACCAGTACCACCCATGACCACAAATTCATTATTCAAATGGCTCTCCCCTGCGGCTGATCAGACCACCTGGGAATGCCATGAAAAACTGGTCAAAGGTTACACCACCCCTTTACATTCGTGTTTCATACCATATTATACATATTAAAGAACCCTTTATCTTACATTTTTTAACTTTATTTTTTACTTGTCCACAGGGCATATGTTTTGTCCATTTGCAATATGATTTCATAGGAAGTCAAAAGTCACTTTTTGGGGAGGGGGGCAAATGCCATAAGAAATGTCCAAATGCAATATGAAAGATTTGAAAGTGCCAAATCAGGATGTTATGTCCATTTGCCATGTACAATCAATGGAAGTCGGTTTACAAACCCAAAAGTCAGTGAACCATGTCCAAAAGGCATTTATACTGCCAAAATGATATATAGCACTATGTTAAGCCATGAATCTCAACCTAGATGGTCTATTTGTCATGTATGATGAGGGAGAAGTGGGACTGTTGTGGGACTGCTGATATTTTAAAAAACGTCCAAAATGACAAGAGGCGCCCCCCTATAGGATGGGCACGGGTGGGGGGTGCTCCCTACCAACCGTGGACCTCTTGCTAACCCATAATGGCATTAAAACCCATTTTAAAAATGTGCTCCTGGTAACCCGTTCCAATCACCAGGTGCACTGCTGTGCATTTGCAGTATGTTTCAATGTGCATTTACCATCACGAATTTGGTATGCTCAAAAATACTGCAGAAATGCAAAATTGACTGCCCTGATGAACTCGGGATGGCCGGACAGTGATAGTGGTTCCTCTCCATCGCTCGTTGTGTTGATTTCATCATGTCCATTTGGAGATGTTTTTCACTGTTGAATCATATTAATGCACTGTGCATTTGCAATATGTTTCAATAGGCATTTACCATCACAAATTTGGCATGCTCAAAAATACTGGAGAAATGCTAAATTGACTGGCCTGATGAACTCGGGATGGCTGAGCAGTGATAGTGGTTCCTCTGAATTGCTCATTGTGTTGATTTCATCATGTCCATTTTGTGATGTTTTTTCACTATATAATCATATTGCAAGTGTACGTGCATTTGAAATATGTTTCAATGGGCATTTACCATCACAAATTTGGCATGCTCAAAAATCCTTTAGAAATGCAAAATTGACTGGCCCGATGAACTCGGGATGGCCGGGCAGTGATAGTTGTTCCTTTCCATCACTCGTTGTTTTGATTTCATCATGTCCATTTGGTGATGTTTTTTCACTATAGAATCATATTGCAAATGCACGTGCATTTGCAATATGTTTCAATGGGCATTTACCATCACGAATTTGTCGTGCTCAAAAATCCTGCAGTAATGCAAAATTGACTGACCTGATGAACACAGGATGGCCGGGCAGTGATAGTGGGTCTTCTCCATCGCTCGTTGTGTTGATTTCATTATGTCCATTTGTTTATGTTTTCTCACTTTTGCAAAGTCACTGTGCATTTGCAATATGGTTCAATGGGCATTTACCATCACGAATTTGTCATGCTATAAAAATCCTGCAGGAATGCGAAATTGACTGGCCCGATGAACTCGGGATGGCTGGGCAGTGATTCTGATTCCTCTCAATCGCTCATTAGGGTTGATTTCAGAATGTCACATTGGTGATGGTACCTCATTGTTTAAACGTATTGCAAATGGACAAGAGTCACCAGCAAGTCACCGTCCATCAGTCAATTAGATATCATTCTGACACCAAACTGACACCAAACCCACTTTTTCCAACTCGTTTAGTAGCCAACTATCACATACTACAGAGATGGCCCAAAATTCACAACGCATTCTATTCAAACCATAATAAAAACGTAAAACACATAGTTACGTTCCAGCTGCGGGTCCAGTTCAGATGTCATGTGTAGGCCTAGCTGAGGCGACCCCGAATCCCACGTTTCGGCTCGGTAGGTCATTTGGTGTCCGAGCAAGACCCTAATTGGTGCTGAAAATCCACTTTTTTCCATGACTTGCTACGGGGTCCTTGAATGAGCGATCGGACAGAAACGTTGGGGTCCGTCTATATGGGCCGAGACGGTCGCAATGCACCTAGTCTTGCGACTCTGGGACATTTCTAAATGTTGTCATTTTCGTGATGCAAAGTCATTGCAAATGTACGAGGCTGTTTCTCAGTCCGAGAACCTTCTAGAGCCACGTAACTCACCACGCACTATCGACCTGAGGTCTAGAACAGGATTCAACATTTTCGGAATTCTAGGTCTGATGGTTCTTTAAAAGTTCCAACAAGGTTAACTAATGCAGGCAGTGTATGTCTCTACGCACCCCAATGTGTCCCTCCTTCCAAGCTGTGTGTGTGTGTGATTTAGTTTTCCTTTGAAATTTTATGGGAAAAATGACTGATTTACAGTTCATGGGGGTTGCCTAATCACACATATGAAGTTTTGGAAAGATCTGACTTTTTTAACCCTTCGAAAGCTATAAGCTATAAGTCAACACATATCCTCATTGGGGTATGCTTTTACAGTCCTTACGTTAAGAACTGACTGATTTACACAGGGTTGAATGCACTATTTCTATCAAACTGCAGGTAGGGTATGGATATACACTTTTAGGGTGATTTTAACCACTTCCGGTTGGTTCAGGAAGCTTAGAATCAACACAGGTAGATCTCATAGTGTCCTGATGGACTGTCATCGAAGACAGGTTCATAAGGCATTCATAACCAACATAGGCTTCAGGTTGACTTTAGAGAAGCAGGCAATGTATTCATATGGGGAGAGATGTCATTGTAATCTGTGAGATAAAAAAAACTGTTTTACTGTTAAGGGTTAATGCTACACGGTCAAGGTTAGGCTTGCACAGATCGGCAGGACCTTAGGAACGTACCTGAGGTCGAATTGTGCTTCTCACCCTAACGGTTCTCTCACTGTCACCCAAAAGCAAATTACCTTTAGGGCCAGGCTTCATTTTGGGCATACTTTTTTTCACGGTCGCTGCACTCACAGCGAGCTACGGTCAAGCAGGGCGTCGATTATTCGATTATTTTATAAAACGGAAACCGAATGTCCGAGAAAGTTTGTTTGATGACTTCCCGGTAGGTCCGGCCCTGCCGCTCGGCCCGACGCCGTCCACGAATTTTACTAATGTTTTCGGATGTCTAGTAAGGGACCGTACATTTGCAATATGGACTTTCTCACTAACCATACGGCAAATGTCAAAATGTTCCCTTAAGGTTCCAACCATTTGCCTCCTGTGTCTGCATTTGGGTTTCGCCGTGTGCCTTGATAAGGATGCATCCCAAATTGCACCATATTTCCTATGGGTGCCATTTGGGACACAAACCTAGACTGTTTGAACAGGCAGTTGAATAATTTTGCACGCCCAATTTTTCAGTTTTTGATTTGTTAAAAAAGTTTGAAATATCCAATAAATGTCGTTCCACTTCATGATTGTGTCCCACTTGTTGTTGATTCTTCACAAAAAAATACAGTTTTATATCTTTATGTTTGAAGCCTGAAATACGGCAAAAGGTCGCAAAGTTCAAGGGGGCCGAATACTTTCGCAAGGCACTGTACAATGGTGTTTGTGCTCCACAGCTTGCCCTTTTCTTGTGGCAACATGTCACATATATATATATATATAAATAATATATACATTTATATATACATTTATATATATATAAATAAATTAAATATTTAATAACAATATATAAATCATACATTTATATATAAATAATATATATATAAATAAGCATGCCCATTCAAGAAAATTAGACCAGGACTTGGTTCTTTCCAGACCTGACGGCCCTTAACCAACACAAAAACATCCTATGGCGTTCTGCATTAGCATCGAACAGCCCCTGTGATATGCAACTTTTCATGGAAGCTAGAAACCAACATATACAGGCAGTTAGAAAAGCCAAAGCTAGCTTTTTCAAGCAGAAATTTGCTTCCTGCAACACAAACTCAAAAAGGTTCTGGGACACTGTAAAGTCCATAGAGAATAAGAACACCTCCTCCCAGCTGCCCACTGCACTGAGGATAGGAAACACTGTCACCACCAATAAATCCACTATAATTGAGAATTTCAATAAGCATTTTTCTACAGCTGGCCATGCTTTCCACCTGGCTACCCCTACCCCGGTCAACAGCACTGCACCCCCCACAGCAACTCGCCCAAGCCTTCCCCATTTCTCCTTCTCCCAAACCCAGTCAGCTGATGTTCTGAAAGAGCTGCAAAATCTGGACCCCTACAAATCAGCCGGGCTAGACAATCTGGACCCTTTCTTTCTAAAATGATCTGCCGAAATTGTTGCAACCCTTATTACTAGGTTGTTCAACCTCTCTTTCGTGTCGTCTGAGATTCCCAAAGAATAGAAAGCAGCTGCAGTCATTCCTCTCTTCAAAGGGGGGGACACTCTTGACCCAAAACTGCTACAGACCTATATCTATCCTACCCTGCCTTTCTAAGGTCTTTGAAAGCCAAGTCAACAAACAGATTACCTTCCATGCAATCTGGTTTCAGAGCTGGTCATGGGTACACCTCAGCCACGCTCAAGGTCCTTAATGATATCTTAACCGCCATCGATAAGAAACAATACTGTGCAGCCGTATTCATTGACCTGGCCAAGGCTGTCAATCACCACATCCTCATCGGCAGACTCGATAGCCTTGGTTTCTCAAATGATTGCCTCGCCTGGTTCACCAACTACTTCTGTAATAGAGTTCAGTGTGTAAAATTGGTGGGCCTGTTGTCTGGGCCTCTGGAAGTCTCTATGGGGGTGCCACAGGGTTCAATTATTGGACAGGCTCTCTTCTCTGTATACGTCAATGATGTCGCTCTTGCTGCTGGTGAGTCTCTGATCCACCTCTACGCAGATGACACCATTCTGTATACTTCTGGCTCTTCTTTGGACACTGTGTTAACAACCCTCCAGATGAGCTTCAATGCCATACAACTCTCCTTCCATGGCCTCCAATTGCTCTTAAATATAAGTAAAACTAAATGCATGCTCTTCAACCGATCGCTGCCTGCACCGGCCCGCCCGTCCAACATCACTACTCTGGACAGTTCTGACTTAGAATATGTGGACAACTACAAATACCTAGGTGTCTGGTTAGACTGTAAACTCTCCCTCCAGACTCACATCAAATATCTCCAATCCAAAGTTAAATTCAGAATTGGCTTCCTATTTCGAACAAAGCATCCTTCACTCATGCTGCCAAACATACCCTCGTAAAACTGACCATCTTACCGATCCTTGACTTTGGCGATGTCATTTACAAAATAGCCTCCAACACCCAACTCAACATATTGGATGCAGTCTATCACAATGCCATCCGTTTTGTCATCAAAGCCCCATATGCTACCCACCACTGCGACCTGTACGCTCTCGTTGACTGGCCCTCGCTTCATTCTCGTCGCCAAACCCACTGGCTCCAGGTCATCTACAAGACCCTGCTAGGTAAAGTCCCCCCTTATCTCAGCTCACTGGTCACTATAGCAGCGCCCACCCGTAGCACGCGCTCCAGAAGGTATATCTCTCTGGTCACCCCCAAAACCAATTCTTCCTTTGGCTGCCTCTCCTTCCAGTTCTCTGCTGCCAATGACTGGAACGAACTACAAAAATCTCTGAAACTGGAAAAACTTATCTCCCTCACTAGCTTTAAGCACCAGCTGTCAGAGCAGCTCACAGATTACTGCACCTGTACTTAGCCCATCTATAATTTAGCCCAAACAACTACCTCTCCCCCTACTGTATTTATTTATTTTGCTCCTTTGCACCCCATTATTTCTATCTCTACTTTGCACTTTCTTCCACTGCAAATCTACCATTCCAGAGTTTTACTTGCTATGTTGTATTTACTTCGCCACCATGGCCTTTTTTTCTTTTTCCCTTTACCTCCCTTATCTCATTTGCTCACATTGTATATAGACTTATTTTTCTACTGTATTATCGACTGTATGTTTGTTTTACTCCATGTGTAACTCTGTGTTGTTGTATGTCAAACTGCTTTGCTTTATCATGGCCAGGTCGCAATTGTAAATGAGAACTTGTTCTCAACTTGCCTACCTGGTTAAATAAAGGTGAAATCTTTTTATTTATTTTTATATCTCACTGCTGTGGTGGAACACGGTGGTATTTCATCTAATAGGTATGGGAGTTTATCAAGCTTAGATTTGTTTTCAAAATCTTTGTGGGTTTGTGTAATCTGAGGAAAATATGTGTTTCTAGTATGCTCATACATTTGCAGGAGGGCACATACCCTGTCTTACCCAGGTCTGCCTAAGGTGGCCTGTATCGATAGCAAGGACATGCTCACTGAGTCTGTACATAGTCAAAACGTTTCTTAATTTTGGATCAGTCACAGTGGGCAGGTATTCTCTGTTTAGTGTCAAATAATATTTGCTCTGTTTTTGTTGATTCTTCCAATGTGTAAAGTAATTATCTTTTTGTTTTCTCATGATTTGGTTAGGTCTAATTGTGTTGTTGTTAGGGTTATGTGGGGTTTGTTTGTGTTTGTGAGCAGATTCACAGTACCAGCTGGCTGAGGGGACTCTTCTCCAGGTTCATCTCTCTGTAGCTGAAGGCTTTGTTATGGAAGGTTTGAGAATTGCTTCCTTTTTGGTAGTTGTAGAATTTCATTTCTCTTTCCTGGATATTTATAATTATCAGGAATAGTCCTTATTCTTGTCTGCGTGCATTATTTTGTGTTTTGCATTGTACACAGAGGACTCTTTTGCAGAATTCTCTTTCTCCACTACCAACACCCTTATCCAGGCCTTGGGAAGCAATTTCCCCCCTCCATACGCTACCGCAGCATTGGGTTCTCACACCTCTTACTGCCTTATGTCTACTCTAATCCTATCAGTAGTCGGGGGCTGATGTGGGAGCACCCTCATCATCCCTACCATACCATACCATCCTTTAACACATATTGTGCCATTAAATCTTACTGTACAGTACCATACCACAGCCTACACTGCAAAAATGAAATTATTTGTCACAGTAAATGCTTATATAATCAACAGTATCATACTGTATAAACTGAATACATACATTGCATTGTGGGGAAAAATTAAACGGACTTGAAATATTTGATGTCTTCTGGATGTTACAGTAATATTGGATGTATTTTAGATTTACCGTAAAATATGCTACGTAAAAATACAGTAGCAGTTTACTTACCGTGAATGTTCAAAATAGAACGGCACACAAAGAGCACAATCATGACAAAATCAAAAGCACATCCTCTCTAAAGCAGGTAATCCCAAGAAATGCCGTCAGGGGTACGCTAAATAAAAATTAAATAAAGTTATTTTTATTTAAAAATAAATTCTTCACATTTTCAAAACAGCCCATTTATATTTTCAAACAGGGCTATACATTTGGGTGAGTTTTTTGGGGTTCACTTATGTTGGGAGTAGTGCCTTTCCTCAGCCACAGTGTGTTATATGTGCAAAAGTACTATCTCACAACTCGATGAAACCTTCTCTCTTGCGCAGACATTTAGAAACAAAAAATGCCAATTTGAAAAAATAACCCACGCAGGTTTTTTGTGCAAGAATTAAGATGACTTTTGAGTAGTAAGACATGTATAAAAGCAACAGATACCATTAATAAGAAGGTGCTAGAAGTGTCTTATATGGTGAGCTACCGAGTGGCTAGGACAGGCAAGCCTCATACTATTGTGGAGCACTCAAATCTTCCTGCTGTCACAGATATGGCTGGGACAATGCTGGGGGAAAGGCCCAAAAAACTATACAGACAATTCCTTCATCAAACAACAGTTTCACAACGATTCAGTGACATGGTAGGAGATGTTTTGAAACATTTACTGATTCGCATAGAAGCCAGTGAATTATATGTAATACAGCTGGATGAGTCAACAGACGTGGCGGGCCTGGCACAGCTCCTGGTATATGTCCGTTACGTTTATGGGGATTCAATTAAGGAAGACATCCTCTTCTGCAAACCACTTGTAACCTGGACAGTATAAGAGGATATTTTTAAAGTGGAAATGGTTAACTTTTTTAAATCAAGGACCCTGAATTCTCGTGTATTTTCTGCACTCTGCAATAATATGGGCGTCGACCATGTAACGCTTTTACAACGTACAGAAGTGGGCTGGTTATCAAGGCTGAGGAAAGAGCTTAAAGTTTTCTTTTACTGACCATCATTTTCACTTGTCTGAACACTTGCATGATGACGGGTTTCTCACACGAATGGCCAATCTGGGTAATGTTTTGTCTCGCCTGAATGATCTGAATCAATGATTACAGGGACTCTGCAGAACTATGGTCAATGTGCGGGAAAAAAATTGAGGTTATGATTAAGAAGTTGGAGCTCTTCTCTGTCTGCATTAACAAGGACAACACACAGGTCTTTCTATCAGTGTATGATTTATGTGTTCAAATGTGTTCAAGCTTACGGACAAGGTCAAATGTGATATAGCAAAGCACCTGAGTGAGTTGGTTGCACAATTATGCAGGTACTTTCCCGAAACGGATGACACAAATAACTGGATTCGTTATCCCTTTCATGCCCTGCCTCCAGTCCACTTATCGATATCTGAAGAAGAGAGCCTCATCGAAATTGCAACAAGCAGATTCTGTGCAAATTTAATTGAATCAGAAGCCACTGGCAGATTTCTGGATTGGGCTGCGCTCAAGAGTATCCTGCCCACTGCACTGAGGATAGGAAACGCTGTCACCACCGATAAATCTACGATAATCGATAATTTCAACAAGAATTTTCCCACAGCTGGCCATGCTTTCAACCTGCCTACCCCTACCCTGGCCAACATCTCAACACCCCCTGCAGCAACTTGCCTAAGACCCCGCTTCTCCTTCACCCAAATCCAGACAGCTGATGTTCTGAAAGAGCTGCAAAATCTGGATCCCTACATATCAGCTGGGCTAGACAATCTGGACCCTCTCTTTCTAAAATTATCCACTGAAATTGTTACAAACTCTATTACTAGCCTATTCAACCTGTCTTTCATATAGTCTGAGATCAACCAAGGATTGGAAAGCTTCCGCAGTCATCCCCCTCTTCAAAGGGGAGACACTTTAGACCATAACTGTTATAGACCTATACCCATCCTGCCCTGACTTTCTCAAATCTTTGTAAGCCAAGTAAGCAAACAGATCACCGCCATTTTGAATCCCACCGTACCTTCTCCACTATGCAATCTGGTTTCCGAGCTTATCATGGGTGCACCTCAGACACGTTCAAGGTCCTAAACAATATCATAACCGCCATTGACAAAAGACACAGTACAGTGTAAAAAAGAAAAGTGTAGTGCAGCCGTCTTCATCGACCTGGCCAAGGCTTTCGACTCTGTCAATCACCCCATTCTTATCGGCAGACTCAATGGCCTTGGCTTCTCAAATGACTGCCTCGCCTGGTTTACCAACTACTTCTCAGATAGAGTTCAGTGTGTCAAATCGGAGGGCCTGTTGTCCAGACCTCTGGCAGTCTCTATTGGGGTGCCACAAAGTTCAATTCTCGGGCCGACTATTTTCTCTGTATATATCAATGATATTGCTCTTGCTGCTGGTGATTCTCTGATCCACCTCTACGCAGACGACACCATTCTGTATACATCTGGCCCTTCTTTGGACGCTGTGCTAACAAACCTCCAAACAAGGCTTCAACACCATATAATACTCCTTCCATGGCCTCCAACTTCTTTCAAATGATAGTCAAACTAAGTGCATGCTCTTCAACCGATTGCTGCCTGCACCCTCCCGCCCGACTAGCATCACTCCTCTGGACGGATCTGACCTAGAATATGTGGACAACTACAAATACCTAGGTGTCTGGTTAGACTGTAAACTCTCCTTCCAGACTCACATTAAGCATCTCCTATCCAAAATTAAATCTAGAATCGGCTTCCTATTTCACAACGAAGCCTCCTTCACTCATGTTGTCAAACATACCCTCGTAAAACTGACTATCCTACCAATCCTTGACTTTGGCAATGTCATTTACAAAATAGCCTCCAAAACAGTGCCATCCGTTTTGTCACCAAAACCCCATATACTACCCACCATTCTGACCTGTATGCTCTCATTGGCTAGCCCCACTACATATTCGTCGCCAAACTTACTGGCTCCAGGTCATCTATAAGTCTCTGCTAGGTAAAGCCCCAACTTATCTCAGCTCACTGGTCACCATAGCAACACCCACCCGTAGCACGCGCTCCAGCAGGTATATTTCACTGGTCATCCCCAAAGCCAACACTTACTTTGGTGCCTTTCCTTCCAGTTTTCTTCTGCCAATGACTGGAACGAATTGCAAAAATCACTGAAGCTGGAGTCTTATATCTCCCTCTCTAACTTTAAGCATCAGCTGTCAGAGCAGCTTACGGATCACTGTACCTTGTACACAGCCAATCTGTAAATAGCACACCAAACTACCTCATCCCCATATTTTTACTTACGCTCTTCCTCTTTTGCACCCAAGTATCTCTACTTGCACATCATCATCTGCACATCTATCACTCCAGTGTTAATGCTAAATTGTAATTATTTCACCTCCATGGCCTATTTGTTGTATACTTCCTGACTCTTCTACATTTGCACACATACATATATTACATATACATAGTACATATATTTTTATATTGTTTTAGTCGCACTGCTTTGGTTTAGCTTGGCCAGGTTGCAGTTGAAAATGAGAACTTGTTCTCAAATTTTCACGCCCTGGTCTTAGTATTTTGTGTTTATATATTTATTTGGTCAGGCCAGGGTGTGACATGGGTTTATTTTGTGGTGTGTTTTTGTATTGGGGTTTTAGTAGGTATTGGGATTGTGGTTGAGTAGGGTTGTCTAGCATAGTCTATGGCTGCCTGAGGCGGTTCTCAATCAGAGTCAGGTGATTCTCGTTGTCTCTGATTGGGAACCATATTTAGGTAGCCTGGGTTTTCACTGTGTGTTTGTGGGTGATTGTTCCTGTCTCTGTGTTATTGTCACCAGATGGGCTGCATAGGTTTTCACATTCCGTTTCTTGTTTTTGTATTATCGTGTTTATTTCGTCATTAAACATGTATCGTATCAACCACGCTGCATTTTGGTCCGACTCTCTTTCGACGGAAGAAAACCGTAACACAACTGGCCTACCTGGTTAAATAAAGGTGAAATAAAAATAAATAAGTAAATAAATAAATACAAATGTTGTCATGACTGCCCTGGGGGTAGGATCATAGGCGCACCCCCCTTTCTCTCTCTATCTCTCTACAGTTTTATGACTTAACTACAGGTCGTAAATTCCTTGCAGAGACCCTCTCCCCCTTTGGACATGCAGTATGGGGAGGATTTCACAGTGAGACAAAATATATTCTCCTGCCAAAACTCCTACATCCCCAAAATTGGAGAATAAAATAATATTTATATTTTTGAGAATGTGGAACCGGTCGGTGGGAAATTAAAGAATGATCCTGTCAAATTTGTTTCATTTTGTGACATCATGAAAGACAGTAGACCAATATAACTGTAACTTTGGATGTGTACATTCCTCAGTTATTAGCTTTCTACCAGAATGTTGTATAAAATGAATGATTAAGTATAAGACTACTTTTGGAAATATGTAATGTGATGTTAGTCTTCTAAATGAGAATTGTTTTTCATAGTAACTTATGATCAGTCAGTCATGCCCCGTGAGCACAGACATTTACATCGGTGTCATGGAAAGCCCCCTTTTCTACTCCAGTATAAAACCCGCTTCCAACCAAATTTACAGTAGAACAGAAAGCATGAAGCTGTAGCTACATGTTGAAATCATTGGAATTGAAATCTCTACAAACCAAGGAGACAGACGGTGTGAACTGGTCATCACGAATTGGTTAGACAATAGAAACCAATAGATTGCTACAGAAGGAGCAAATCCTAGACTCCCTTTACCAGTCTGCAACTGAAAATGTGCGTAAGTCTAGGACGAGGATACCGACAACCACGGAACCATCTTCTCTATCAGATCAACTCTAGGAGAATGGTACGTCTCACGTATCCATTACAACAGACACTATCCAGAGCCCGCTGAGAGAACTACAACAACGAAAGACCTTGTAACTTCTGGGGTACACCCACCAGAGACTCTCTGATGAACTATTATCCAGCAAGACGGACCGACGATCACAGAGAGGGACAACAAAGGCATACACTCGTGAATATGTAAATTTAAATTTATTTTCAAATGAGCAGCTGTTCATGTTTAAAGTATTCGCATTTCCATAAGTGTAGTTATCAACTGTATTACAGTGGGTCCACCCTGAGTTTCCCGATCTTGAGCTGTCCCCACCCCTTTCCTTTGTCTACCAAGCCGTCATATCGGTTTCATCCACTAGTGACATTTTCTTTGTATCATGTTAGTAGCCAATGTATGACCTAATGTGTGTGTGTTTATGTAATTCTGTGATTAATTAGTTAGTAGGTAAATAAATAATTAAGCCAATTTGTATATCGCTGATTCAGGATTTATGCTTGGGTTCATGCAGATATCCAAGGGTTTGTGGCATTCAGAATGAGAGTGATGAGGTAACAATACATTAATAGAAGACTGTAAATGATAATAAAAAGATAATAAAATATTATATTTGTGTTATATTCCTTGAAATTATAACTCTATAAACAACATTTTCCCGTTATGCCCCGACTTCCCAGTTAATTACTATTCCGTGATTTGTTTACACATACAGAATTGATTTGATAATATAACAGTCTTTCCCATTTAAAGACAGCAAATGCTACGACAATGTGTATATACTGTAAGTTACAGTCAAAAACATAAACACATTTATTTTTGTAGTAGACAACTTGCTTGCACCAATTCCATGTAATTACAGTAAAATACTGTAAAATACAAACCCCATCTCCCCTCAAATAATGTAATTCACCAATTCATTCATTACAATTATTTTAATACTATTACAGTAATTTACTGTTGTTTTATTGAAACTTACAGGCAGCCAGTTACCACAAACACAATGGTAAGTGGCTGCCAGTAAGTTGCTGTAAAAACAACAGTATTTTTTTTTCATTGTAAAGACCCGAATCTTAAACCTCTGTCTCACCTTCATTTTATTTTCTCTAGTCCTGTTGAAACAGTAACACAATTATCCTCTCCTCATGGTTTTGTTCTCCTCTCTAGCTATCTACATTTCAATGTCTAACCAAACACCCTGATCCATTTGAATAGAAACAGCATTTTTCACTAATGCAGAAGTCTTCTTTTATAAGTAGTTTAAACATGTTAACCATGCAGGGGCCTTATAGGGCCTACAGAGCTGCAGTCAGGTATTGCTCTTAGTGTCTGTGTGTGATTGCTGAGATCAGAGAGGAGGTTTAACCTACTCTATCAGGCTAAATTAATGAGGCAATTAAAGTATTGGGTGGAATTAGAGGCTGACACTTCTCCTGCCCGTAGGTTGAGGCAGCTGGTTGTGTAGAGATGGAGGTAGCTGGTTGCGTAAAACAACTGTACAGTCCATTAACCTAATCTTACTACGGTAATTATAATCAGGATGTATCCTGAAGAGATATAGATCCTATTTTTTAAATTCTGGATTGTCCATTGTGGTCATTCTTATTTCAGCATAGCATAAGTATACTCCCAAACACATAATGACATTTCTCAAGATCTGTTTCTTATCGATTGTCACCTTCAAAAGTCAGTTGATATCATAAAAACCTGCTTTGTACTAATTAAAGCATTCCGCTACACTCGCAATACCAACTGCTAACCATGTGTACGTGACCAATAAAATTTGATTTCATATACGATTGAAAAATATGGTTACAATGAAAAAGAGTAACGTGTGATTTCTTCCATCCATTGGTGTTTCACTCACCAATGGATGGACGCAGGAGGGTTTTTTACCTGTAGCTTTTCTAATTCTAAACACCACAGGAGCTCTGCAGTCGTTTCTCCAGTAATCACGTTTAAGTCTTATTACATTCTAGTGATCAATTTCTGTCCGTACTGGATACGCAATTAAGCTGGCTTCTCACATACACACATGCACACACACACTAACACACACACTTTCTAACAAAGTCAATTATACATCTTCAAAGGGAGGGTTCTGCAGAGAGGGTAAGAAGAGTGATTATTATTGAGTGGAAATGCCTGCGGGTGACACACACACACACATCTTCATGTGATCTTCATGTTAACTCTTGGTAAAAATATAACATGATGATTAGCTGCATGACCTTTTCACCATTCACTGTCATTAACACCTTTCAACTGGATCAGCATGTGTCAGTGCATGGCACTTACGGCACAGTGTGACTGGCCTGGAACATTGTCACTTGTCATCTTGTTGCCCTTGAGTTGGCCTCTGATTTCAGTCACTGCGTCATACCACACAGGTATAACTGAGTTGTCTTCCTCTGCTCTTCAGATAAAAAATATATAGTTTTGTTTATCTAAGCGAGTCAATTAAGAACAAATTCTAATTTACAGTGATGGCCTGATGACAGTAGATCTCAGCTGGAACCAGCTCCCTGCTTCTCTTATTCCTGGGTCAGCAACATGTGATGTTTGACAGATAAGAAGGACAAAGAGGGGGAGGAGAGTGACATTTCATTCTCACCTTCTGAAACAACCTCTGCTCTCACTCTCTCACTTTCTGCTTTGACATCTCTCTCAGCATATGGCAAACGCCAAACCACAAGAAAGCACTGAACATTTGTAATTATCATTTTTGGACCTATAAATTAATTACATATATACCCATTGATTCTTGAATATAACTTATAAATGCCTCATGAGCTTAGTTCAACTGTCGTACCCTATGAGAACCCAAAATATAAGCTTGTGTTACTCCAATGTTTCTAAACAATGTACATGTAAACAAAGCCTCAAAACATGGATAAAACTAATTTTGATATCATGGATGGGTAGTCCTTGCATCCATAGCTCTGTAGAGTGATTACATTTCTCCAGGCCCATCCCTCAGGTTTATACCAAAACAGAGGCAGGTGCCCACTTTTTTATTGTTTCAATTAAGGATTCTAGATTTAAGAGATTACTTAACACAATTTTCTACACACATCTAATTTTCTCTTCCATCAGTGTCCAGCGTTGGCCAGTGAATTTGTTGCATTTTTACATTTTTCGCTGTGGTTTTTCAGGCTCATTGAACTGAGAGAATATGACATTTAATTACTGCTGAGAAGTCAGGCAGTTCGGCTAATTACCATCCCCTGAGTTTAGTCATCATATCTAATTAACTTTGTGTGCATCCCAAATTACGCCCTGTTCCTTATGTAGTGCACTACTTTTGACCAGGGCCATAGGTCTCTTTCAGAAGTAATGTACTACATAGGGAATAGGGTGCCAATTGGAACACGTCCTTTCAATTTCATGAAAGCTTAATGCAGATCTCTCTGCTCAGTGCTGTACTTCAGGAATATTGATAACGGGTTTGGAAATTAATTTCAAATAATTTCCTCTTTACTATCTTGTTGAGATTAGACACACAGGCTGTGACTTGAATGGAAGTATTTTCTCTATAGTGCACGTGGTAAAAAGGTTCTGGTTTATAGTCGTGCACTTCTCATTTGTGAATCATCCACAATGTAGTCTCCTACAATATAAGCTATTTTGTAACGGTCAATCTCTTTTTATATAAAGTTGTTTAAGTTACTGTTAATATTAAGTATCACACACTTATATCAAATTTTTCAAGACCCTTTTCGAGTGTTGAAAAGGCAGGTCAAGCATTTAACAGCACCTATGTTATTAACAAAGTTTGTCTTTAACAAAGTGAAGGTGTGGTGTGTGTTGCTGCCACAATTTTTGCCAATGTTGAGGCATCAAACAGGCTCTAGGACCTGGGGTTCCTTCCTCCAGAATAGACAGGGCTAATTGGTCACCGGAAATCCCTCAAGTACCTCCATGCTCCTGTCCCAGGCAGTTCTAAGGGTACCTCTTGTCATAGGATGGAGTGTGTGCTGCGCTGTGCTGAGCTGTGCTGTGCTGTTGTTTCTGTAATACTAAAATGGTAGGTAGTGAGTTTGCCCCAGAAAACAAACATATGGTCAGAAGGGCCTCCTGGACCCCGGCTCTTGTTAAATGTCATAAAGATTTGTGTTGCTGGAGTTTTTTCCTGTAGCTTTTACCTATAACTGCAATATTCACATTTCAGTGAGATATTATTCACGTTGTTGTTGTTGTTGGGACAAATGAGCTATTACAGTTGGTATGTTTCCAAGACGTAATATATAAGAGTAGGAGTAGTTGAATCTCAGGGCATAACCGTACTATCATCATCATCGTCATCATGTATACCCTCCATATCATCATAGCATCAGAATGAATAAGGATCTAAACTAAATAAATATTTTATCATAATAATAATAATAACAACGATGACAGGACACATCAAAAGGCATAATCATGAATTTCCAGCACACTCAAAAGTGACCCTTATCTACAAGGCACACTAACAGAGTCATATACAGTATGTTGAAAAGTGCGCAACCAAGCTGCCATATAATGCTGCAAAACATGAACTATACAACAACACGCCACTATGATGGATAACTCATATGCCTTTGTCACTGTGTCCTTCACTGGCCAAGGTCGATGAGACCACTCATTCCTGTAACGTGTCTGTATCGTTTTTTTTTTCTTGTCTGTGTGTGTTGTGTCAGAAGAAAGGTGGACAACCGGCAGTGGGTTAAATCACTCTGTCCACCCCTAGCCCTTGAGGACCATGTCTCTCTTGTCTTATCAATCTATCGACGTGGCACCTGCATTGCCCACGCTGTCTGGGGCCCGGGAGGCCGATTCTCTGGGCCCACCACAGAGGAATACTAATGTAGATGCAGATAGCAGCTTTCTGGGCTCGTTTGACCACCTCAGCAGACATTGATCCTTCTGCAGGGCCAGTGTGGAGAGGGAGACGGATGGAATGTCACCTCTGAAAGAAATGGATTTGGACCTGTCTCTCTCTGTCTGAGTGAGATATGTGTTCTGCTTCCTCTGGCATCGACACACATTCGCACACACACACATATTGATATAAGCATGCACGCATGTGCACAGTCATATACACACACACACACACACACACTCACACACACAAACACATACAAAGGGAGAGGGGGGGAGAGTGAGGGAGAGAGGGGGAAGAGGGAAAGAGAGAATCCACCAACTCAATTAGGAGACTCAAATGGGACTTACAGTATATAATACAGAACAATTGTGGATTATGATGAACCAGATGACATTGGGGGAATGGCAACATTTTACAATTTCCCCTCAGTATTAGATAATTGGTCAATGAAGAAAATGAGAAAGGATGTTTTGAAATGTTCATGTTCCTTATAATACCACTCAGCCTCCTGTGTGTATTTTTACCGTCAGGTTTCCTGGTTGCATGTTTGGCGTTGTGCTGTGCTTTAGAGAATACACATCAGTCATGTCTATCAGACCAACATGTTGGCTGACTGAATACATTCTCTGGACAACTTTACAATGATGCAGATAAAGGGTAATGTGTGTGCCATACAAAGTGTGGACTTTTGAGCGATTTACACCTTCTAACAATATGTAAAGGCTTCCCTCTGTATTACTGTTATTACCATTATGTCTATACCTCTGACATTACACGTGTCTGTCTGCAATAAGATACATTTTCTTTGTAATGTCACTTAACATGTCTTCAGTTTTCAACAGTCAGTTTGCCAGAGATATCTAGTTTCTAATGTGATTGAAGCTCTTCTCTTTAGTGTCACAGCGAGCATTGAAAAGGAGATGGAGGGAGGAACAATGACTACAGCCAGGCTCAGGAGAATATTAGTTGTGTGCCTCTCCTACTTCCCGTGTTCACATGCATAATGATCCCAAATAAGAACATCTAAATTAATGATTACACTTTTTCTGCCACCAAATGGGAATGTGTGCCTCTCTGGTTTTACATGTCTTGGGAGAAAGGCATTTTTGGGGGGGTTATATAGGCATACAAAATGTAATATAAAAAGCCTATTGGTTTAGTTGGAGGCTATTCAGCTGGATCTTGAGCTGAATGATAAAGGTCACTGCCCAAATGTGCATTTCCAGTACGGGTCTGTGTCCAAAATGATACCCTATTCCCTATTTTGTGCAATATTTTTGACTGGGGCCCATAGGGATAGGGTGCTATTTGGGACACAGCACTGGTCTTATTGGAGAGTGTGGCACCATTTAGCACTGTCAGGCCCCCTTCAGACCCCTTTACCTTTGCCTGAATAAAGGTCAAACAATCAGGCACATGGGTGGACAGCTAATTTGTCATAGCTTGACAAACATGTCAGCATTCAATTTTGTCCCTAGGATGACACTGGCATACCTTAACACTAAAGAAAAGGTTAAGAGATTGAGAGTCTCACCTTGCTCTCTCTATCTCAACAAGTCAACAAGGTGACATGCGGCGAACCAGAAAATTAAATATTTGTATTCAATAGTTCAAGAGCATATACGGTTGGTTTTCAAGGACCGCCCATGACTCAGGAGTCTTTAGCATGCTTGGATTCACAAAATGACACTCCGCCACAGGGACAAAGAGCACCACTGTCATGACATCACAATCAGGAACACTTTTCACTTCAACCTCCTTCACCTAAACAGACTAGCTGATTGCAGTCATATTATTTATACTGCCTTGTAGTTCTTGTTTTTTCCTTTCTCTAACATTGACTCTCTCTCTCTCAATTCAATTTGCTTTATTGGCATGACATATACAGAGGCGCGAAGCAGTGGTTACTATCATTTGCCAGCGGTAACCTCTGTGGCGTGGAGCTCATTGTATTGTTTTCATGCTACTCTGGTGATTTCCATCCAGGGTAATATAGTAGGACTGACAGCATGGTGTCAGAGAGACACAGAGAGAGGAGGGAGGGAGACAAAGAGAGGAAAATATAGAGTTTGTGTGTATGTGTGATGCTTAGAGAACATAATGTGGCAGAGGCTCACTTCAGGAATATTGTCACTATCCCTGCTGCCTGGGTGACAGGCTGTCATTTAAGGCTTGCATGCGAGGGTATTTGCCTTGGCACGCCAAGCTATTTAATAAAATGGTTAAAAAAAAGTGAAATTGCATTTGTTTCGAAAATGTCTTCTAAAATGGCTACTGCTTTGGACCTGACTATGTTTATGAGATTATTCCTTACGTGTGAAGATAATGTATCTTGAGTATAATTTTAAATGTCACAACAACAAGAAGGGGAGAAGTGTGTGGCGAAGATGCGCTAACAACTTCTCTCTCCAGAATGCGCTCTCTGTCTCCTGCCAAATCGTGCGCATTCCTTGTTTCATTTTGTGAATCGTTGCCCTTTGATTGTCTATGTTTATCATGATCAATTCCCCATTACATATAGTGGGGTCTGAAATTGACACCCTTGATAAAGATAAGCAATAATGACTGTATAAAATAAATTATTTAAATACTGAGCTACAGTCCCCTTAGAAAGTATTCACACCCCATAACTTTTTATACATTTTGTTGTGTTACAGCCTTTTTTTGTCACTGGCCTACACACAATACCCCATATTGTAAATGTGGAATTATGTTTTTCGAAATGTTTACTAATGAATAAATAAATAAAAGCTGAGTATTCAACCCCTATGTTATGGCATGTCTAAATAAGCTCAGGAGTACCAATTTGCTTAACCAGTCACATAATAAGTTGTATGGACTCACTCTGTGTATAATAATAGTGTTTTAACATGATATTGTAATGGCTACCTCATCTCTGTATCCCACACCTACAATTATCTGTAAGGTCCC
Source organism: Oncorhynchus tshawytscha (assembly GCF_018296145.1). Taxonomy (NCBI): domain Eukaryota; kingdom Metazoa; phylum Chordata; class Actinopteri; order Salmoniformes; family Salmonidae; genus Oncorhynchus; species Oncorhynchus tshawytscha. The sequence goes on from NC_056443.1 coordinate 12,935,638, forward strand.
TCAGTCGGGCCCTCCCGAGTGTCTCAGCAGTCTAAGGCACTGATCAGTGCTTGAGGCGTCACTACAGATCCGTGTTCGATCCCGGGCTGTGTCACAGCTGGCCGCAATCGGGAGACCCATGAGGTGATGCACAATTGGCCCAGTGGCATCCAAGTTCGCCAATTGTACGGTGTTTCCTCAAACAAATTGGTGTGGCTGGCTTCCGGGTTAAGTGAGCAGTGTGTCAAGAAGCAGTGAGGCTTGGCAGGGTCGTGTTTCGGAGGACACAAGGATCTCGACCTTCGCCTCTCCCGAGTCTGTACGGGAGTTGCAGGGACCGGACTAGACTGTAACTACCAATTGGATATCATGAAAATTGGGGAGAAAAAGGGGTAAAAAGTCAACAATAAAAAAAGGTCCCTCAGTCAAGAAGTGAATTTTTAACACAGACTCAACCACAAAGACCAGGGAGGTTTTCCAATGCCTCACAAAGAAGGGGCACCTGTTGGTAGATGGGTTAAACAAATAAACAGACATTGAATATGGTGAAGTTATTACACTTCGAATGGTGTATCAATACACTAAGTCACTTCAAAGATATGGGCGTCCTTCCTAACTCCGTTGTCGGAGTGGAAGGAAACAACTCAGGAATTTCACCATGAGGCCAATGGTGACTTTAAAACAGTTACAAACCTGTTATGGCTGCATCCCTTTGTTCTCAATTTCCGCCTGAAGACATACCCAAATCTAACTGCCTGTAGCTTAGCCCCAGAGGCAAGGATATGCATATTCTTGGTATCATTTGAATGGAAACATTCTGAAGTTTGTGGAAATGTTAATTGAATGTAGGAGAATATAACACAGTAGATCTGGTGGAAAGAAAGAGCATACGTTTTCTGTTTTTTATTGTTCTAGTATCATTTTCACATGTACTAGAATAGCCACACAGTCAGATAGGATGCTGGATATAATTTTGATGGATAACACAAGAGGGCAACTTTAGGTGTGCAAAGTTTCAGACTGATAACTTCAGGAATGGGTGAGCTACATGACATTTAGCATGAAGTCACCCAGGTGTCCCACACAAGATGCCCAAATGTACCCAAGTGGCCGAATTGGTGAAATGACCTATAACTATATACAGCAGTGCAAATAACTATATACAACACATCAAAAAGCAATTCTAACACACACACACAAAATAAAGAAAAAAAGAAAAAGAAAATAAAATAAATATATTTTTAAAAAAACAGTACACCCCTTGGAAATCCTCGTCACAGTATTTTCTGCCTGTGCCCTGTCCCATAGCAGTCTCTTTCCGATGTAAAGTAGAGGCACACTGAACAAGTGGTGCATTTTATGCGACCCAGAACACAACGATGCCTCCATGCTGTGCCCCTTTGGCCCTGAGGCACAGTCATGCCTGCAGTAATGAACTGTGGCATATGAACACCACTGGGGGCACAGGTAGAGCGGGCAGCTTGGCACCGGGGCCTCCCAGTCGGAGTCGCTATCACTGTGAAAGAAAACATAAAACAAATATTTGTATTGTATGAGCCTTTTATCATCACATAAAATAAACAGATATGTATTGATTGTATAGAGCAGAGGGAACAGTCACTAAGGTGTTCCATTCAACTCCGGCCATTGTTGTGTGTATATATATATATACACACACACACCCAAACAAACCAACACACACACACACACACAAAAACAAACTACACATTTCATTGCAATTTTTATTTTTTTAAATATAATATATATATATATATTTTAATATTTCATAAAACGGCATTAGCACTTACCCATCCAGAAGTACGCCCTGTCCTTGCAGAAACAGCTCCTCATTTCGTTTGAATCATAACACATAACACATTGCTCAAACCAAAAATCTGTCTCACTTTCACTTTTATTTTAGAGTTTGACTTGAGTTTCGTTTTACATGATGTATTCACCAGGATATCTTCAATGAAATCGTTGAAACTACAACTTTCCGAAATACAGCTGTGCGTAAAAAGCCTTACAGCAAATCCTCTGATAGTCAAGGCGAAAATGGAGTTCCCTGCGCGTGCGATTACAACCAAGGAATTGTGGTCCAACCCCAAACCATTACATACTGGCGTTTACCTCAGCTCATTGGCTATCTACCCAGCTAGATTTCAAGAAGATCAGTGGTCATTGGGCAGAAATATAGTCAATCAATGAAGCTTCGCTAAAATTATTGGTGCGTCAGGTAGTCATTTATCGTTGTCTTCAAACTAGCTCACTTCGGTCAATTCTCCCCACAAAAAAACAATGAAGTTTGACTGTGTTGCAAACATCCAGAGGAATGCACTGAAACCCACCATGACTATATAAACCATTGTTTACAGGGGCGAATCACGCCGAATGCTCCGTAAAAATTGATAGAGATGGAATTCACGGCAGAAATAGTTTACAAAATGTTTAGATTTAGGCTATAAAAATGGATTTTATCAAAGAAATCGGCACTTCATTTGATCAATGGGATACTCAGGAAGAGAAATAAGAGCAAGATATCAGAATGTAAGTCATAATTTTACCTTCAGATGTGAATGTGTAAAAACTGTCATGGCGGAAAATGTTTCTGTTCTTGATTGCTCTTCTCAAACAAAAGCATGGGATTTGCTCTCTGTAATAGCTATTTTAAATTGGAAAATGTAGTTTGATTACCAGGATTCTAATCTTTTGAAGGGTGTAAGACACTTGCATTTTCAAGAATGTTTAATGTTACGAAATTTTATTTTTTGTTGTCACTCTGAAATGTCCCCTGATGTTGGTCCCTGTACGAGGATTGCAGCCATAACAGGTTTTAATGTATGTGATAGGAGAAAACTGAGGATGGATCAACAACATTGTAGTTACTGCACAACTCTTGCCTAAATTACAGAGTGAAAAGGAGGAAGTGTCATGACGTGACTATCATTAATGTGATGACTGCCATTAATCGAATAATTACCTCCTACGTTTAATTATTACTCGATTAAATCAATCATGTAACAATTCATTAATTAGTCATTTTGGGCACCATGGAAAAAGTTTATTTAACTCAAGAATATATCAATTGTCAGCGTCAGTGGTGTATAGGTGAGGACGGAGTCAAGCGCAGGAAACAGAACTGAGTAAAAATAACGTACTTTACCCGGGAAAAATAAACAGGACAATAAATCCACGTAGGGATAACAAACCCTAACACACAAGACTAACACATAACAGGAACAATCACGCACAAAACATAATGAGAACCACAGGGTTAAATAGGGAAATAATAATAACGTAATGGGAAGCAGGTGTGCACAATCAAGACATAACAAATGGAAAAAGAAATGTGGATCGCCGAATTTGGAAGTCGTGACATCAATATCATACCAGTCATCAATCAATTATTTCCTCATATCAGTCTCTTTCTGAATGTCGCATAATCCTTGGATATCTGCATGAACCCTAGCCTGTGATGAATCAGCGATACACAAATTGGCTTAATTATTAATTTACTAATTAACTAAATAATCATACAGAATTGCATAAACACACACACACTGTATAGGTTATATTGATCACTAACATAATGCAATGAAAAGTCCCTAGTGGACTAACCCGATATAATGGCTTGTTACACAAGGGAAAGGGGGTGAGGAATATTAAGAGCGGGAGAGACAAAGAGAGTGAGCTTATCATGCATACATGTGGAAGCTATGCTCATGGGAATATGAATACTTGAATAATTAAATAATTTCAATGTATATATTTATACTTGGACGTCTTTGTCGTCTCTCAGTTGAACTCGATCCATCTATTGGAAGTGGTTCAATGTAAGTCTCTGGATGTCCACCAAAGGTCACAATGTTCTTCTTAGTTGTAGTAGGCTTCTGTGTCTTAGATTGTCCTTAGAATGTATACTCTGGAGGTGTACCACACGGTGGTCAGAGATCTGTCCTTCCCTCTGTTCGTTATCATAGATACCTTAGAGATACCTATGATGGTGAGAGGGATTTGTCCTTCTCTCTCATCTTGGCTCGAGTTTCCTAGACTATGTTAGATGCAGAGCTGCATGCGGTGCTAGTTTCAGTCTAGTCTTAACCTTTCTCACTTATCGAGAGTTTCAGAAGGTAGTACCATTTTCTGGTCTTGTAGTTTTAGCCATTTCCATCAATGTAGCCACCGCTCCACGCTGTCTGGTCTAATGTACATTTTTGTTACAAGTTCTTTTAAGCACTCTGGTCTGAAAGGCGGTTCCATCACACCAACACAATATCTGTGCTCATGTGAGCGTAGTTAGTGACTTGGCCCAGGTTTATAGCTCATTTTAGAAGGCTAAAACCACATTTCTATCTTTTCAAAAGTATTCCTATACCTAATCATTTATTTTATACAACATTTAGATACAAACCCGATAACTTGGACATGTATACTTTCAGAGTTACAGTTATCTTGTTATAAAGTCTTTCTGATAATTTTAATGACATCACAAATCAAAATCAATCAAACCATCTGTCATAATTCCCAACATTTGTATATTGAAATATATATTCCTAGTGTTTATTGTTTGAAGTTTTGAAAAGTTCTCTCTATGTTGTAACAAATTATTTCTTTCCCAATACTGCAGAGCCAAAGGAAGAGTTTCTGCAATCTATTTAAGTCATAAAACCGGGCCAACTATGGGTGAGTTTGGCTATCTCTCAATAATTGGCCTAGCTGATCCAGCACCTTTGATCCTCACCAAGGAGAGAGGGTCATGATAGAAGCAAGTGCAGAATAAAAAAATATTCCAAAACATGCATCCTGTTTGCAACAAGGAACTAAGGTAATACTGAAAAAAATGCGATTCACTTTTTGTCCTGAATAAAGTGTTAAGATTTGGGGTAAATCCAAAACAACACATTACTGTCCATATTTTCAAGCACAGTGGTGGCTGCATCATGTTATGGTTTGCTTGTAATTGTTAAGGGCTGGGGAGTTTTTCAGGATAAAAATAAACGAAATGGAGCTAAGCACAGGCAAAATCCTAGAGAAAAACCTGGTTCAGTTTGCTTTCCCTCCAGACACTTGAAGATGAACCGTTCAGCCGTTCAGCAGGACAATAACCTAAAACACAAGGCCAAATGTACACTGGAGATGCTTACCAAGAAGACAGTGAATGTTCCTGAGAGGCCAAGTTACAGTTTTAACTTAAATCTGCTTTCTATGGCAAGACTTGAAAATGGTTGTCTAGTAATAATCAACAACCAATTTGACAGAGCTTGAAGAATTTTGAAAATAATAATGGGCAAGTATTGTACAATCCAGGTGTGCAAAACTCTTAGAGACTTACCCAGAAAGACTCACAGCTGTAACCACTGCCAAAGGTGATTCTAACATCCATTGACTCATTGGTGAGAATACTTATTTAATTGTATTATTTTTGTACTAATAAAATTGCTCAGAGAAATATGTATAAATATATTAACAAGTAATACAAATAAATTCTCAAAAAGATATGGTTCAAAATTATAGACAAATTATTCTTATAAATAGAGTCAAAAGTTTAGTATTTGGTCCCATATTCCTAACACGCAATGACTACATCAAGCTAGTGACTCTACAAACGTGTTGGATGCATTTGCAGTTCATTTTGGTTGTGTTTAAGATTATTTTGTGCCCAATAAATATTAATGATAAATAATTGTGTAATTTTGTAATCCCTTTTATTGTAAATAAGAATAGAATATGTTTCTAAACACTTCTCCATTCATGTGGATGCTACCATGATTACGGATAACTGAATCGTGAATAATTGTTTGAGAAAGTTACAGAGGGTCAAAGATAATACCCCCAAGACATGCTAACTTTTATTGCTAATGTTTTAACATTCTCTCTTATAGAGCACAGGTTCATAATAAACACATTTTCCCATCTCAAGAGGGAAAAAAATACTATAGGAAATGCCTATTATTTTTATTGATTTAAACAAAAATTATACGTCCACAATGTGTCAAAATATAGGTCTGTTAGGTGGAGCGACACAGCAGAACCTAAGAGCAGACTCAGATGAGGAAAAAAAGATGAATGAACCAAAATATTTCTTGTTACATAGGGAGATATGGAGTGCAGAACCTGGGCAGCTCGGATGAGTTACGGAAAAAACAGATGTGGAGACTGAGGTTGGAGTTAGCTGAGTAGAACAGGATTAAACAGGTCCGAGGGGAATCCAAGAGAGTGGTGGTGAGTAAAATCCAGAGCAAGGTAGTTGGCTGGTGAGATGTGGAACTGCAATGGGAGGATAAACGGTGTCAGGCAGGGACAGGCACGGCAGGATAACAGGAGCTTGAATAATCATAAATGGCTAGACTCATGAACTGACTGAGCAGAGATTGCGATCTGGCAGAGTGGAAGTGGCAGGACTGAGCATTTGTATAGGTCTTGATTATGGAACAAGTTGCAGCTGGTAGGGATCTTCTCTGACTCCAGCACACCTGTCTCCAACCACACAATCACACAGAGAGGGAGAGGGAGAGAGTGTGTGTGTACAGGGGGAGTAACTGCAGGTCAAGAAGACACAGGATGAACACCAGAGGGCGTAGCAGGAGAGGATGTGATGAGGTCTAGGTCTTGTGCTTCCAAAGAGTGGTATTTTTTTATTTTTTTTTATTTAATGTTATTTAACCTTTATTTAACCAGGAAGGGCTCATTGAGATTTAAAATATATTTTTCAAGAGCGTCCTGGCCAAGATATGCAGCACCAAGTCATTACAAAAATTACAGACAAACTTCAAGTAATCTAGTAAAAACCATAGAATTCACAAGAGTATAACAAAATCAAAAACAGCTAATTAAAAACATTGACAGGTCAGGGAATCTGTCTCAAGCTCATTCATCAGTGATTTATAAATACCAATCGGGACAAGTTCTTCCAGTTGAAAAGTATTTTGTAAGGCGTTCCAAGACGATGGCAGAGTACATAAAAGCCCTTTTACCAAATTCAGTTTGGACATTTGGAACACTTAGCAGAATAAATTCCAGCGAACGAAGAGAGTATCCACCACATTTTATAGAGAGTACCCACCACACCACATATTATTTTAAAAAGTCGAGTTAAATCAGCCATGAATCCCCTTGTGACGGGAAATGGAAGCTTGTTGTATGAAACAGGGAGGGGCAATTGAATGCAAGATTCTTAATTTATATTGTTAAAATATTTCTAGCCTGCCTATCTATGGGTAACAGGGTTGACGTGTAATGCACGACCAGCTCAGTTTTTCACCAAAAAACACAAGATAATTGTAAAAAAAAACAGTAGAACCAGCTCTCCTGATTTAACGCTATGATTTGACTATTAGATGTCCAATGTTTATTTTTGAAAAAAATATTTAAAAAGGAATAGTTTCACTATAATAAAATGAGAGTTCAGTTCACACAATGGGGTTGACCTTCAAATGAGGGACAGATGTAAATGAATCAAATGTAATTGGTCACATAGACATGGTTAGCAGATGTTATTACAAGTGTAGCAAAATGCTTGTGCTTCTAGTTCCGACAGTTGCAGCAATATTTAACAAGTAATATCTAACAATTCCACTGTCACGGTCGCTATAATGATTGGACCAAGGCGCAGCGTGCGTAGAGTTCCACAACTTTAAAAAAAATCTAAACTCACCAAACAAAACAATAAAGCACAAACGAAACGTGAAGCTAACAGTGCTACTAGGCAACTATACATAGTCAAGATCCAACAAATCACAATGGGGATAATGGCTACATAAATATGATCCCCAATCAGAGACAACGATAAACAGCTGTCCCTGATTGGGGACCATACCAGGCCAACATAAAACATTATTCACCTAGATGACCCACCCTAGTCGCTATCACTCCCCAACCAACATAGAGAATAAACAGCTCTCTATGGTCAGGGCGTGACATCCACAACAGATACCTAATATACACAAATCTAGATAAAGGAATGGAATAAGAAAATATACATATAACTATATGGATGAGCAATGACATAAATAAATAATAATCTTCAGCAATAATTTTGTCAGTGGTGAACATTTTTTGGGGGGGTTAGTGAGTTAAAACCTTCCTAGAAGTCACAGAGGGCCCACAGAGGGACAGGTCAAAATGCAGAATTTTGTCAATTTTATTCATGTAAAAAATCTGACTTAGTGAATTACTGTATCAATGTCGTCTAGATTAAAGGGCACTTAATTTCATATAACAGGCTTTTAAAATTCTATTTTGGTGCATAATTTCTACTTAACATAGCAAAGGGATGCAAAAGGCATTCATTTCATGGAACGACACAGTACACATTAAATCAAATCAAATTTTATTGGTCACATACACATGGTTAGCCGATGTTATTGCGAGTGTAGTGAAATTCTTGTGCTTCTAGTTCTGACAGTGCAGCAATATCAACAAGTAATCTAACAATTCCAAAACAAATATCCAATACACACACACATCTGAGTAAAGGGATGGAATAAGAACATGTACATGTAAATATATGGATGAGCAATGACCGAGCGGCATAGGCAAGATGCAATAAGTATTACAAGATATGTAAACATCATTATTTAAGTGTCATTAATAGAGTGATCCATTTGTTACAGTGGCCAATGATTTCAAGTCTGTATCTAGGCAGCAGCCTCTCTGTGTTAGTGATGGCTGTTTAACAGTCTGATGGCCTTGAGATAAGCTATTCTTCAGTCTCTCGGTTCCAGCTTTGATGTACCTGTACTGTCCTCGCCTACTGGATGGTAGCGGGGAGAACAAGCTGTTGCTCGGGTGGTTGTTGTCCTTGATGATCTTAATTTGTGCAGTGTGAACACTCCAAAGGAACTCTGACCCCTCAAAAGAGCTCCTGAAGCAAACCAAACTAAGAGCATCGCGAGAGGTGGTCTCAGTTCAGTTCACTTAAAATCTGCGGTTTGGTTCCCTTTTTTAGGGCAATGTGAACACAAAGCTCCCCAGACTCCGCATGGCATTAATCTCGCACCACACACTACACTACTGAAACACCATTTCCCCTGCCATAAAAATGCATTATCTTTGACCATCACTCTATCTACCACACAGCAACTCCACTCCCACTTGTCTCCAATTCCACATCCCAACCCTCAGCTTCCCTCAGCCCATTCCATGTATCGCTGTGGCCACCCTCTTTGGGTTTCTACGCAACACATATCTTTCAACTATGCTGTGATGTTTAACATACAATTTCAATCTTTCTAATCTTATAGAAATTGTTACCAGAGCTCAAGCCACCCTCTGTTCACCTCATATCTCCACAGCTGTGCCTTTGAAAGATTATGAAAATAACAGGATGGACTGAAGAACCGTGGTCACTCCCAGAGGCTCTTTGTCTTATGTGTAGCGTGACCAAGTCACTCAGACATAGAAGATGATTTAGTAACAATACAGGTCTATTTTGTTCCTCAAGGTTATCTCTATCCCAAGCCGCCCCATGTCCTTGACTATACATCTAAAACAGCTGCAAGGAGCTAGAATGAAACCATCCCTTTACAGAAACACAATATTAGTCGAACAGAAATGTCTTACTATTGTTAAGCATATAATTGTCAGGTAAATATGTAATTTTTCTCTCACAAGCCTTATTCTAAAATTTATTAAATAGTTTTTTCCCTCATCAATCTACACACAATACCCTATAATGACAAAGAAAAAAACGTTTTTTATAAACGTTTGCTAATAAATAAAAACATTAAAAGCTGAAATATCACATTTACATACTGTGTCAGAAATTAGCTTTGTGGCTAATCCTTGCCAGTACACTTGTTTGAACTGAAGTAGCTATCTAGCCACTATCCGCATGGTTTTAAGACAATTACACTATCACTCGTATTTCATATGACAAAGCGATTCACCGATACGTATCCTCTGATGCTGGTAAAGTTTTGTCTCGCGCATCTGCCTCTGCCGCATCTGCACTTGAATGCAGACACACTCCTCAAAGCTCTGGGAAAGTGCTGGTCCTAAAAAAAAGCTAGCGAGCTGATGGATGCAAACAATGTTCTTCCCCAAAAACCTAGCAAACGACATAATCTGTTTCAGTAGCTTTAGTTTGCTAGCTAACTATCTAGTTAGGTGTCGAAATCTAAAAAAAATACTAATTTATAAGACAGTTTTTATTTTGATTAATGATGGTCAGACCCTTCTATGTGAAGCTATACACAATAAGGATAAGCCACAATAGTGGAATTTGCGGTTCGCCTTCACAGTATAAATCTCTGATTGAAAGTGATCCAAATGAATACAAACAGTGCCATAATGGATTAGATCATGCTAAACAAGGTTGGAATGTTGTTATATAAATTCAACATAAGACAATAATTTGTTAATTTGACATAAAGCTGTTTAAATCACACTGCGGATGTATTAGACTTTAGAATTGCATTGGGGGCATACTTATTTCACTGTACAGTGGGGCAAAAAAGTATTTAGTCAGCCACCAATTGTGCAAGTTCTCCCACTTAAAAAGATGAGAAGAGCCTGTAATTTTCATCATAGGTACACTTCAACTATGAGAGACAAAATGAGAAAAAAAATCCATAAAATCACATTGTAGGATTTTTAATGAATTTATTTGCAAATTATGGTGGAAAATAAGTATTAGGTCAATAACAAAAGTTTATCTCAATATTTTGTTATATACCATTTTTTGGCAATGACAGAGGTCAAACGTTTTCTGTAAGTCTTCACAAGGTTTTCACACACTGTTGCTGGTAATTTGGCCCATTCCTCCATGCAGATCTCCTCTAGAGCAGTGATGTTTTGGGGCTGTTGCTGGGCAACACGGACTTTCAACTCACTCCGAAGATTTTCTATGGGGTTGAGATCTGGTGACTGGCCACTCCAGGACCTTGAAATGCTTCTTACGAAGCCACTCCTTCGTTGCCCGGGCGGTGTGTTTGGGATCATTGTCATGCTGAAAGACCCAGCCACGTTTCATCTTCAATGCCCTTGCTGATGGAAGGAGGTTTTCACTCAAAATCTCACGAAACATGGCCTCATTTATTCTTTCCTTTACACGGATCAGTCGTCCTGGTCCCTTTGCAGAAAAACAGCCCCAAAGCATGATGTTTCCACCCCCATGCTTCACAGTAGGTATGGTGTTCTTTGGATGCAACTCAGCATTCTTTGTCCTCCAAACACGACGAGTTGAGTTTTTCCCAAAAAGTTATATTTTGGTTTCATCTGACCATATGACATTCTCCCAATCTTCTTCTGGATCATCCAAATGCTCTCTAGCAAACTTCAGACGGGCCTGGACATGTGGCTTAAGCAGGGGGACACGTCTGGCACTGCAGGATTTGAGTCCCTGGTGGCGTAGTGTGTTACTGATGGTAGGCTTTGTTATTTTGGGCCCAGCTCTCTGCAGGTCATTCACTCGGCCCCCCCGTGTGGTTCTGGGATTTTTGCTCACCGTTCTTGTGATCATATTGACCCCACGGGGTGAGATCTTGCGTGGAGCCCCAGATCGAGAGAGATTATCAGTGGTCTTGTATGTCTTCCATTTCCTAATAATTGCTCCCACAGTTGATTTCTTCAAACCAAGCTGCTTACCTATTGCAGATTCAGTATTCCCAGCCAGGTGCAGGTCTACAATTTTGTTTCTGGTGTCCTTTGACAGCTCTTTGGTCTTGGCCATAGTGGAGTTTGGAGTGTGACTGTTTGAGGTTGTGGACAGGTGTCTTTTATACTGATAATAAGTTCAAACAGGTGCCATTAATACAGGTAACGAGTGGAGGACAGAGGAGCCTCTTAAAGAAGAAGTTACAGGTCTGTGAGAGCCAGAAATCTTGCTTGTTTGTAGGTGACCAAATACTTATTTTCCACCATAATTTGCAAATAAATTCATTAAAAATCCTACAATGTGATTTTCTGGATTTTTTATTCTCATTTTGTCTGTCATAGTTGAAGTGTACCTATGATGCAAATTACAGGCCTCTCTCATCTTTTTAAGTGGGAGAACTTGCACAATTGGTGGCAGACTAAATACTTTTCTTGCCCTACTGTACAGCCTTACCTATGGATCAATGACATGGGGTATCAGTCTACTCACGGACAACCACAGAACATTAGCGTCGTAGCTGTTATTGCGGGACTCTGAAACCAATGTGAAATGAGCCACATTTATTGTACTAGTCAACCTACTATGTGTATTGAACACTATTCCAGAGGAAAGACTTTACAACGTGGATGTTTTGGAGTCTGATAACTCTGAGGACTTTAGGAAAAAAGCACTTGGGAACTGGCCATATTAGACTGATACCATATTTCATTGATCCCAAAACCTTAGGTAAGGCTTTACAGTGAAATATGAATGTCAATATGCACAATAGGCTGACTGGGGCGGCAGGGTAGCCTAGTGGTTAGAGCATTGGACTAGTAACCAGAAGGTTGCAAGTTCAAACCCCCAAGCTGACAAGGTGCAAATCTGACAAGGTGTTCCTAGGCCATCATTGAAAATAAGAATTTGTTCTTAACTGACTTACCTAGTTAAAATAAAAATGTCCCATAGCCAAAGTCGTGCAATAAGAGCTATGATGCTAATATTTGCGTAAACTTCACAGTTGTATTCTGTGGGTGTCACCAAGAACACTGATACCCCATTTTATTGCTCCACATTCCAACACTACACTTGTCTAAATATGGCATGATTCCAGAAATAGCAACAATTTGCGTCACTTTCAAACGGGAAGGCAAACAGCAAATTCCTTATTGTGGCTGCCTTCACAACACATAACCCTGTTCGGTCAAGCCTCACTGAAGCTAGCTGGCTGCTTATAACATTAGCTTTGGGCAACAGGATTAAGTAGCTGAATAGCTAATTATTTTCATGAACTGAAATTTGATTCCCATAGGAGAACAACAAGTGGCTACCTAGCTAATACTTACATGGATTCCTAAATCATTGCTAAGAATATTGAAAATGACTTCAGTTTCTACTGTTAATTGTTTTCAGGCTGCTTGCATTGGTGGGTACCACGCTAAAGCTAGTTAGTTACCCCAGAAGTTTCTGATAACATATGTATCAAATTGATCCTGCTTGTTTGCTCCTGCTCTTATTTAAAATTCTCTCACAGACGTTTTAGAACGAATAATGCCTTATTACAAACACGATATTGTAAACACATTGTGGCCCGTATGTGTGCTTATTTGCAGACTTTTTTGTACAGCTTTGACAGTGCTACTGAACGTAGTGGTGGCGCTTGACTTGCACGTGCAAATTAAGCACACACAACATTCTATATTAGAATTGTGTTATTTTACGTGTCAAATTAAAAGCTTATTTGACGTGTCAAATAGTGTTACTTCAAGTGTATCTTTTCTGACAAGCAAAGGCCCAAACGCTGTTCCATAAAATAGTAACATTTCACTTCATCTCTAACAAGATATATAATATAGCTAGCTATGTCTTACCTTTTAAGCAGAACAAAATGCAAATTCTGGGTCGATTTCTAGCCCATTCAACTTCCTTACTTCTCTCCACTTTGTGAACGCAAATCCGAGGTTTACTCTGTCTTGGCCCAGGCTCTATCACTCCCCAAATGTATCTGTATCTTTGGCTTAGATAGAGGAGTAGTTGCTGCTGGGTCGGGTATTTTGCCCCTCATGTCTGCCATGTCTTTTAAGCTAGCTATCTTTGATAGCCATTAGCCAAGTGTTGGCTATGGGCTCAACTAGCACGCTATCACACTGCCTCCTCACTCACAGAAAACACTTCACTCATTCTGAGCGCCACAGAATCTGGCTGGAAAATTTAACCCGACTGGGAAAATGAATACCAGCAAATACAGCAGTTCTCAAGCAGGCTAGGGGCACACTATTGTTATTGTTGCATTACATTGGATGACCACTAGTGATTTATTGGAGCTTTTTAACATAAAAAATACAAAACTTTACATATTACAGGTATAAATTGAAAAATATGGAGGTAACTTATCTTTGGTATATACATTTCTAACAACAAACCTAGATCAATGTATACCTGTTTATGATGCTATGATAAATTAAAATAAAACCTTTTTCTTTTCAAACTTTTCTCTTCCAACATCTGTCAATTGTTACACCTCAATTATTTTTTATCAAGCGAGCAGATACACAGCAAATTGGCCAGTGTAACCTAGTTTATATTTTTCTGTGTAACATTTCTAGTGTTGAGGAATTAAATGAACTTTGTAAGATAAAAGAATTTTCGTCAATTAAACGAAACAAAACATTATTTATAAAAAGCTATATATTCATGTTTTTTTTAACACTGTAGTTTGTTTACAAGAATGATAGCTGTGCTTTTAGTTTATGGTTGACACAGCTTGTTGATCATTAGCCAATCAGTTTTTTCCAACGAGTTCAAAGCATGTGAATGCATCAAACTGGATTTTACGACTTCACAACTGGTAATTACTAATTTCCAACTTAGCTATGAACGCAGCATACAGCATTCTCATCAAAACCACACCCATAGTTATCATATTTCCCAGCATACTCTGCTGCAGATATATTTTTTAATGGTTGTTTTTAATATCTGTGTTTTTGCATGTACTGTATATTGATTGATTGATCTTACAGTATTCTACTTAAAGATAATTAACACATTTTTCAGTTTGTTAGATTTGTTGCATCAGTTACTGAAATGGTTGTTCCAGTTCAAATGGTTTAGGTAGTCTCCTTTTGTGGGTGAATAAAAAATTCCAACTGTTGGATATTCTAACTCTGGCTGAATTCCAATAGGAATTACACATCACTTGCAAGCCAGCATAATGTGCCTTGCAGGCCTGATGTGGCCTGTAAACTATTATTTTCAGGCCACTGTATTAGGGCAAAACTATTCCTTTAAAGTTAGCCTTTATGATATCAGTAATGTATTGCCATAAAGAGTTGCATTTTAATGATTACATTCACCTAGGACAGGGGTGGTCAAATTACGGAAGGGGGGGTGCAAATAAAGATTTTAGATGGGTATACTATGAATCAAGCTATATCTACTCAGGGGTTTCTAAAGTTACCCAGCTTCAATTAGCTTCCCATTGCAGATCTGTCCGTTGGTGAATATTGTACAAGTCTGCTAACTCTAGCAGACTTGTACTGCGCGTGCATGTCGCACATGTCTAGTCTAACACAAAACTCTTAATTGAGACGACGCTGAAACATCAATCAGTGCAACATTTTCATTTGCACCGGAAGCAAAATTTAGCAGGCTATCGTGTTAAATAGACTTTTAGTGCTGTCTTTATTTTATTACTTTGGTGTGCTTTGTTGTGGTTATCAATGCACAAGCACATTTTTTCTCACTCCTATCAACAAAAGTTTGAAATGCATTTGTCATTACTAAATATCTCGTGAATTTTTTATTTTCATCAGTTCTGATTTAATTGGTCCTCAACTTGCACCTCAAACATTTAATTCAGGAAAAATGTAGCTTAGCTCTAAATTAGCATGTGCAGAGCAAGTTAGATGTGAAAGATTCATTGACATAGAAATTTACCTGGTTAAAAGATGAGCCACTAGCCTCCCGAGTGGCGCAGTGAATCAAAATAAAATAAAATAAAAATGTATTTATAAAGCCCTCCTTACATCAGCTGATATCTCAAAGTGCTGTACAGAAACCCAGCCTAAAACCCCAAACAGCAAGCAATGCAGGTGTAGAAGTACGGTGGCTAGGAAAAACTCCCTAGAAAGGCCAGAACCTAGGGAGAAACCTAGAGAGGAACCAGGCTATGAGGGGTGGCCAGTCCTCTTCTGGCTGTGCTAGGTGGAGATTATAACAGAACATGACCAAGATGTTCAAATGTTCATAGAATGACCAACAGGGTCAAATAATAATAATCACAGGGGTTGTCAAGGGTGCAACAGGTCAGCACCTCAGGAGTAAATGTCAATTAGCTTTTCGTAGCCGATCACATTCAGAGTATCTCTACCGCTCCTGCTGTCTCTAGAGAGTTGAAAACAGCAGGTCGGGGACAGGTAGCACGTCCGGTGAACAGGTCAGGGTTCCATAGCCGCAGGCAGAATAGTTGAAGATGGAGCAGCATCACGGCCAGTTGGACTGGGGACAGGAAGGAGTCATCAGGTCAAGTAGTCCTGAGGCATGGTCCTAGGGCTCAGGTCCTCCGAGAGAAAGAAAGAAAGAAAGAAAGAAAGAAAGAAAGAAAGAAAGAAAGAAAGAAAGAAAGAAAGAAAGAAAGAAAGAAAGAAAGAAAGAAAGAAAGAAAGAAAGAAAGAAAGAAAGAAAGAAAGAAGAAAGAAAGAAGATAAAGAGAGAGAGAATTAGAGAGAGAATACTTAAATTCACACAGGACACCGGATAAGACAGGATAAATATTTTCTTGGATTATATGACCATTTGGTTTGCCTAATTTGAATTGATTAATATATTGCATTTTAAAGGAATGATGATTGAATATGAGCTTTTTTTACATTTAGCTCTAAATAATGTTTGGAAAAAACAAATAAAATGACCTTCAATGGTTGAGTAAGGTATGCCTTGCAATTGGCTATATTTGTTACACCTATTAGTGAGAGTCCTGTCCCAATTTAACCTGTTTGGGATAGGAGGCAGCATTTTCACGGTCAGATGAAAAGCGTGCCCAGAGTAAACTTCCTGCTACTCAGGCCCAGAAGCTAATATATGCATATTATATTATATATTATATTATAATATATATATTATATATTATAGTAATATTGGATAGCCAACACTCTGAAGTTTCTAAAACTGTTGGAATGATGTCTGTGAGTATAACAGAACTCATATGGCAGGCGAGAACCTGAGAGAAATCCAACCAGGAAGTGGGAAATCTGAGGTTTGTAGTTTTTCAACTCATCGCCTATCGAATATACAGTGTCTATGGGGTCATATTGCACTCCCTAAGACTTCCACTAGATGTCAACAATCTTTAGAACATTGTTTGAGGATTCTACTGTAAAGTGGGGGCGAATGAGAGCTGATTCAACCAGAGGTCTGGCAGAGTGGCATGAGCTGATCACTTGCGTTCGGTTGCATTTCTAAAGACAAAGGAATTTTCCGGCTGGAACATTATTGAAGATTTATGTTAAAAACATCCTAAAGATTGATTCTAACATCGTTTGACATGTTTATACGAACTGTAATATAACTTTTTGAACTTTCGTCTGAACTTTCGCCATGACTTTCCCGCGCCTCCTGAGTTTGGATTTGTTTACTAAACATGCTAACAAAAGGAGGCATTTGGACATAAATTATGGACTTTATCGAACAAATCAAACATTTATTGTGGAACTGTGATTCCTGGGAGTGCATTCTTATGAAGATCATCAAAGGTAAGTGAATATTTATAACGCTATTTCTGACTTTTACTGACTCCACAACATGGCAGGTATCTGCATTGCTTGTTTTTGTGTCTGTGCACCGTACTCAGATTATTGCTTTTTCCGTAAAGCTTTTTTGAAATCTGACACAGCGGTTGCATTAAGGAGAAGGATATCTATAATTCTGTGCCAGCGGTACTTGTATCTTTTATCAAAGTTTATTATGAGTATTTCTGTAAATTGATGTGGCTCTCTGAAAATTTGTCTGATGTTTTCGAGGTACAACATTACTGACCATAAAACGCCAATGTAAACTGAGATGTTTGGATATAAATATGAACTTTATCGAACAATTCATACATGTATTGTGTAACGTGAAGTCCTATGAGTGCCATCTGATGAAGATCATCAAAGTTTAGTGATTAATTTTATCTCTATTTCTGCTTTTTGTGACTCCTCTCTTTGGCTGGAAAATGGGTGCATGTGTTTTCGTGACTAGGCTCTGACCTAACATAATCGTATGGTGTACTTTCGCCTTTTGTTAATCACCCTGTTGTCTCAGATTTTGAAATTATGCTTTACAGCGAAAACAATACAAGCATTTGTGTAAGTTTATCGATATACCAACAAAACATTATGTACACCTAGCGGCAGCTAACTTGGTCACGAAAATCAGAAAAGCAATCAAATGAATCGTGTACCTTTGATGAGCTTCGGATGTTTTCACTCTCAATATTCTTACAGTTTTGGAAACTTTAGAGTGTTTTCTATCCTTAGCTGTCAATTATATGCATATTCTAGCATCTGGTCCTGAGAAATAGGCAGTGTACTCTGGGAACATTATTTTTCCAAAAATAAAAATGGTGCCCCCTAGCTTCAAGAGGTTATTAAGCTTTAATTTGTTGTAATTGCACTTGTGAATGTATGAAAGTTACATATTTCTAAAAAATATTTTGGAATTTCGCGCTCTGCCTTTTCAATGGTTACAAAACATTTTTACTTGCTATGACTGTGGTGATGTGTTTTTTTAATCAACCATGGTTGAATGCACTGACTAAGTTGATTAGAGCACACGCTAAATTACCAAAATGCAAATATAAACATGAAAACTGGGTCATGTCACTGCATGGGTAATTCCAGTAATATACTGTAAATTAGATCACAGTAACATTTTTGGTACTGTAAAATGGATTACAGTGCCTGTAATGTTACAGTTATGTCCTGTCTCCTGTCTGATAAGTGAGATTACTTTTCCCCCTCCCACTGTAATATGAGTTGACACCTATTTGTGACATATGACTGTATCATAGATTGCCTGACTGGCAGATAGTATCTCTTTTCTCCGCCCCTCCTGAGCCTGGATGGGATGGAAATATGGAGTGATGGGGGAATGGAGAGATGGAGGGGATGGAGAGATGGAGGGAGGGGATAGCGATATAGAGAGATAGAGGGATAGAAGGATAGATAAATACCTTAAATGTGCCGTTTGTATTGAGAATTTTCCAGAACATGTGTCGCCGTTATACATTTCAGGATAGTCAGAGAGATGAGTGCACTCTATATGTGGGTCTGGGTCATTAGACACCATTAGACCTGTCTGGGGAGTGGACGTGACTGGTTATTTCTGTAATAGTTTGTGGCCTAATATGTACTGTTGCTATGGTTACACCTCTTGGGTCTTTTCCAGAACATTGGTGTTCCTTTCAGAGCTGTAAAGTGCCAAGGACTGTTGCTATGGTCCTACATGCATGCACCTTTCCTCTTGGAACTACCCATCCCGGATCCGGGAGAATTGTCATCAACTGACACTAATTAGCATAACGCAACGGACAAAAAATATTACTAGAAAATATTCATATTCATGAAATCACAAGTGAAATGTAGTGAAACACAGCTTAGCCTTTTGTTAATCACCCTGTCAACTCAGATTTTGAAGGTATGCTTTACAGCCAAAGCAAGTTTAAGTTTATCAATAGCCTAGCATAGCATTATGTCCAGCTAGCAGCAGGAAGCTTGGTCACGAAAATCAGAAAGGCAATCAAATTAACCGTTTACCTTTGATGATCTTCAGATTTTTTCACTGACGAGACTCCCAGTTAGACAGCAAATGTTGATTTTGTTCCATAAAGATTATTTTTATAGCCGAAATACCTCCGTTTGTTCTTCACATTTGGTTGAGAAATCCACGGGAAACTGAGGTCACGACAACGCCGAAAAATATTCCAAATTAGATCCATAATATCGACAGAAACATGGCAAACGTTTTTTATAATCCAATCCTCAAGGTGTTTTTCAAATATCTATTCGATAATATATCAACCGGGTCAGTTGGCTTCTTAGTAGGAGCGAGAGAAACAATGGCCGCATTTGTCTATTACGCACAAATCACTCTGAGAGCCACCAGCTGACCACTGACGCAATGTTGTCGCTCACGCTCATTTTTCTAAATAAAAGCCTGACACTATGTCTTGTGACACTAGACACATTAGGGAAGCCATAGAAAAAGGAATCTGGTTGATATCCCTTTCAATGCTCAATAGGGATGCATAGGAACGCAGAGGTTTCTAAATAAGAGTCACTTCCTGATTGGAATTTCTCTCAGGCTTTTGCCTGCAATATCAGTTCTGTTATACTCACAGACAATATTTTTACAGTTTTTGAAACTTTAGAGTGTTTCCTATCGTAAGAGGTCAATTATATGCATATTATATTATCTGGTCCTGAAAAATAGCCTGTATACTTTGGGAACGTTATTTTTCCAAAAATGAAAATAGTGCCCCCAAGTTTCAAGAGGTTTCCTCTTAGAGGTTAGGGGTTTCCCCCCTATTTTTTTTCAATTTCCACCTGAAGACATACCCACATCTAACTGCCTGTAGCACAGGCACAGAACCAAGGATATGCATATTATTGGTACCATTTGAAAGAAAACACTCTGAAGTTTGTGTAAATGTGAATTGAATGTAGGAGAATATAACACAATAGATCTGGTTTAGATAATACAATGAAAAAAAAACGATCCGTATTTTATTTTTGTTGTTGTATCATCATCTTTAAAATGAACAAGATAAAACAAACATTCAGATAGGATTATGGGGACAATTTCAGTGAAAAACATAAGAGGGCAACAGTACTTGTGCAAAGTTTCAGAATGATAACTTCCAAAATGAGTGTGCTACATGACATTTATCATGAAGTCACCCAGGTGTCCCACACAAGTAGCCCAAATGTACCCAAGTGGCCAAATTGGTGAATTTATACGTTTTGAATGGAATAACTATATACAAAATACCAAAATGGTATTCTAACACACCACCCCAAAAAATGGAGAAAAAAACATGAAAAAAAAAATATACATTTACAAAATAACACTTTCAATATTTGGAAGACCCTCAGTCCTCTACACAATATTGTGCTGCTGATGCCAGGTGCCATAGCAGTCTCTTTCTGCTGTAAAGCAGAGGGTCACCAAGCATGTGGTGCGGGTGATGGGGGACTTCATTTTGCAAAGAGCACAGCGACACCTCCATGCTGTGCCCTTTTGATTTGGGCAGATGAACACCACTTGTGGCAGGAGCTGGATGAACCAGCTTCAGTGGGGGATGGACACCTTGGCACTGGGGGCTCCCATTCGGATTCAGTGTCACTGTAATAGAAAATGTTCAGTTAGAATAGTTTCACATATGAGCCCTGTATCAACAGGTATAATAAACAGATATATATAGAGTACAGGGAACATACGGTTGAATATATTATTATAGACCTGCTAGATCTACTGTCTCATGTATATTATGACATTTAAGCTAGATCGACTGTCTCTATTATATTCTGACACAGCAGCTAGATCTACTGTGTTTATTATATTACAACAGACCAGCTGTATCTACTGTCTCCATTTCACTTTGGCCATTGTTGTGGGCCTGCCCTCCCCTCAACAGCCTCAAATAGTCTATTTCATTTCACAAATAATATTTTATATTATTAATTTCAAACAAGGGCATTAGCATGAGAAGAACTTACCAGTCCAAAATGATGTCCTCTCCGTTCAAAAAAATATTCCTCCATTTGGGAATCGCTAAATGAATCGTCCTCGATCAATTTCTTCTAAAATTGTGTGTACATCTGTATATCTAGACTTAGATTTAGCTTTACCTGATTTAGTCGCCATACTGATTGACATAGAAACAGCTGAATATGCGCTTTACCAAAACAATGCTGTGCGTAACATGCGTTGCTCCTTCCGGTATGAATCGTCAATGGCGAATGAACCTCTTTACGTCGGAGTTTACTACATGGGTTGGTCTTCCAACACATAAACATTACATATTGCTGTTTACCTCAGCTCATTGGCTATCTACCTAGCTAGATTTCAAGACGATCAGTGGTCATTGGGTTAAAATACAGTCAATCAACGAAACAGCGAACTTATCATTGGTGCACAATGATGTCATTACTTGTTGTCTTCAAATTGGTTTCTTTCAGTCAATATGTCCCGCAAAATGACCCATCAGGTTTGGTTGTGTTACAAACAAACCAGTTGATTGCAATGAAACCAAACATGACTGGAAAAGTCACGTTTTGTGTGTGTATTTACCTCGAATGTGTCGTCGAAAATGGAATGTTTCGTTTTAGGCTATAAAAATGTACTTTATCAAACAAAAGACCATTCATTGTGTAACAATGAGCATTGGGTTTGCAAACAGAGGAAGATCGTCAAAGGTAAACAATTTATTTTTATTGCAGTTTGTGGTTTTATTACGCCTGTGCTGGTTGAAATAGTTGTTTTTTATGGGGCTCTATCCTCAGATAATCGCATCGTATTCTTTCGCAGTAAACCCTTTTTTAAATCTGACAACGCAGTTGGATTAGCAAGATTCTAGGCTTTCGAAACATGTGAGACACTTGTATTTTCATGACTATTTATGTAGCGATCACCGTATGTTGTCGAATTTCATCCCGCTAATGGGTTCTGTGCGCAGAGAGGTTAAAAACGGTCCTATATTATGTTTCACTGAGTCGAGGCTAAACGATGACACAGATAATATAGAGCTGACTGGGTTTACTGTGCATCGGCAGGACAGAGAAGCTACTTCTGGTAAGACGAGGGGCTGGGGTGTGAGTCTACTTGTCAATAGCAGCTGTTGCGCAATGTCAAATATGAAAGAAGTCTCGAGGTATTGCTCACCAGAGGTAGAGTACCTCATGATAAGTTGTAGACCACACTATTGACCAAGAGAGTTCTCAACTATATTATTCGTAGCCTTCTATTTACCACCACAAACCGATGCTGGCACTAAGACCGCACTCAACGAGCTGTATAAGGTCATAAGCAAACAAGAAAATGCACATCTATAAGCGGTGCTCTTAGAGACCGGGGACTTCAATGCAGGCAAACTTAAATACGTTTTACTTCATTCCTACCAGCACTCCAGACCACCTTAATTCCACACACAGAGACGCATACAACGCTCTCCCTCGCCCTCCATTTGGCAATTCTGGCCAGCACAGACTGGAAAATGTTCCGGGATTCATCCAATGGCATTGATGAGTATACCACCTCAGTCACCGGCTTCATCAATAAGTGCATCGTCCACACAGTGACTGTGGGGACAGGCAACATCCGCATCAAGCTGAAGGCTAGAGCTGCTGCTTTCAAGGAGCGGGAGACTAATCCGGATGCTTATAAGAAATACCGCTATGCCCTCAGACGAACCATCAAACCAGCAAAGGGTCAATACAGGATTAAGATTGAATCCTACTATCCTACTCAGTCACCGGCTTCATCAGTAAGTGCATAGACGATGTCGTTCCTCAGTGGCCATTGGTGCTGTCACTGGATCCTACTACAGAATCGGTCTGACGCTCGTAGGATGTGGCAGGGTTTGAAAACTATTACGGACCACAAAGGGAAACCCAGCCGAAACCCAGCTGCCCAGTGACGCAAGGCTACCAGATGAGCTAAATGCCTTTTATGCTCACTTCGAGGCATGCACGAGAGCACCAGCTGTTCTGGATGACTCTGTGATCACGCTCTCCGTAGCCGACTTGAGCAAAACCTTAAAACAGGTCAACATTCACAAAGTCGCTGGGCCAGATGGATTACCTGGATGTGAATTCAAAGCATGCGTGGACCAACTGGCAAGTGTCTTCACTGACATTTCAACCTCTCCCTGACTGAGTCTGTAATGCCTACATGTTTCAAGCAGACCAACATAGCCCCTGTTTACAAGGAAGTGAAGGTAACCTGCCTAAATGATTACCGCCACGTAGCACTCACTTTGGTAGCCATGAAGTACTTTGAAAGGCTGGTTATGGCTCACATCAACACCATCATCCCGGAAACCCTAGACCCACTCCCAAATCGCATACTGACCCAACAGATCCACTACACACTGCCCTTTCCCACCTGGGCAAAAGGAACACCTATGTGAGAATTCTGTTCATTGACCACAGCTCAGCATCCAACAAAATAGTGTCCAACAAAGCTCATCACTAAGCTAAGGACCCTGGGACTAAACACCTCCCTCTGCAACTGGATCCTGGACTTTCTGACGGTCTGCCCACAGGTGGTGAGGGTAGGCCACAACATATCTGCCACGCTGATCCTCAACACTGGGGCCTCTCAGGGGTGCGTGCTTAGTCTCCTTCTGTACTCCCTGTTCACCCAATACTGTGTGGCCAAACACGACTCCAACATCATCATTAAGTTTGCTGATGAGATCAGAGACCTGGCAGTGTGGTACCAGGACAAAAACCTCTCCCTCAATGTGAGCAAGACATAGGACCTGATCGTTGCCATGCTTTCCACCTGGCTACCCCCCCCTCCCCCTGGTTAACAGCTCTACACCCCCCTAGGCAAATTTCCCAAGCCTCCCCCATTTCTCCTTCACCCAAATCCAGATAGCTGATGTTCTGAAAGAGCTGCAAAATCTGGACCCCTACAAATCAGCTGGGCTAGACAATCTGGACCCTCTCTTTCTAAAATTATCCACTGCAATTGTTGCAACTCCTATTACTAGCCTGTTCAACCTCTCTTTCGTATTGTCTGAGATTCCCAAAGATTGGAAAGCCTCTTCAAAGGGCTTCTTCACTTTCTCGACACAAACTTTCTAAGGTCTTCGAAAGCCAAGTTAACAAACAGATCACCGACCATTCCGAAACCCAATGTACCTTCTCCACTATGCAATCTGGTTTCCGAGCTGGTAATGGGTGCACGACAGCCACGCTCAAGGTCCTGTACGATTTCATAACCGCCATCGACAAAATACGATACTGTGCAGACCTAATCATCGATCTGGCCAAGGCTTTTGACTCTGTCAATCACCGCATTCTTATCGGCAGACTCAACAGCCTTGGTTTCTCAAATGACTGCCTCGTCTGGTTCACCAACTACTTCTCAGACAGAGTTCAGTGTGGCAAATCCCTCCGCCTGTTGTCCGGACCTCTGGTCGTCTCTATGGGGGAGCCACAGGGTTCAATTCTCGGGCTGACTCTTTTCTCTGTATACAACAATGATGTCGCTCTTGCGGCTGGTGATTGTCTGATCCACCTCTACACAGACGACACCATTCTATATACATCTGTCCCTTCTTTGAACACTGTGTTAACAAACCTCCAGATGGGGTTCAACTCCATACAACTCTCCTTCCGTGGCCTCCAACTGCTCTTAAATGCAAGTAAAACTAAATGCATGCTCTTCAACCGATCGCTGCCCGCACCTGCCCGCCCACCTAGCATCACTACTTTAGACGGTTCTGACTTATGCGGACAACTACAATTACTGTAAACTGTAAACTCTCCTTCCAGACTCATATTAAGCTTCTCCAATCCAAAATTAAATCTAGAATCGGCATCCTTCACTCATGCTGCCAAACATACCCTCGTAAAACTATCCTATCGATCCTTGACTTCACCGATTTCATTAACAAAATAGCTTCCAACACTCTACTCAGCAAATTGGATGCAGTCTATCACAGTGCCATCTGTTTTATCACCAAAGCCCCATGTACTACCCACCACTGCGACCTGTATGCTCTCATTGGCTGGCCCTCGCTTCATATTCGTAGCCAAACCCATTGGCTCCAGGTCATCTACAAGTCTTTGCTAGGTAAAGCCCCACCTTATCTCAGCTCACTGGTCACCATGGTCACCCACCCGTAGCACGCGCTCCAGCAGGTATATTTCACTGTTCACCCTCAAAGCCAATTCCTCATTTGGCCATCTTTCCTTCCAGTTCTCTGCTGCCAATGACTGGAAGGAATTGCAAAAATCACTGGAGCTGAGGCCTCACTAACTTTAAGCATCAGCTATCAGAGCAGCTTACAGATAATTGCACCTGTACATAGCCCATCTGTAAACAGACCATCCAACTACCTCATCCCCATATTGTCTTTTTTTTTTTTTTTTTTTTTGCTACCTTGCACCCCAGTATCTCTACTTGCACATTCATCTTCTGCACATCTATCACTCCAGTGTTTATTTGCTAAATTGTAATTATTTCGCCACTACAGCCTATTTATTTCCTTACCTCCCTAATCTTACCTCATTTGCCCACACTGTATATAGACTTTTCTATTGTGTTATTGACTACGTTTGTTTATTCCATATGTAACTCTGTGTTGTTGTTTGTGTTGCACTGCTTTGCTTTATCTTGTCCAGGTAGCAGTAAATGAGAACTTGTTCTCAACTAGCCTAGCTGATTAAATAAAGGTGAAATACATTTTTTTTTTAAATGGGGCCGATCAGGCTCCCATTAACATCAACGGGGCTGTAGTGGAGCGATTCGAGAGTTTCAAGTTCCTTGGTGTCCACATCACCAACGAAATATCATGGTCCAAACACACCACTTTTTCCCCCTCAGGAGATGGAAAAGATTTGGCATTGGTCCCCAGAGCCTCAAAAAGTTGTACAAAGGCACCATAAAGAGCATCCTGACCGGTTGCATCACTGTCTGGTATGACAACTGCTCACAGCCCAGTGTACAGCCCAGTACATCACCGGGCCAAGCTTCCTGCCATCCAGGACCTATATACTAGGCGGTGACAGAGGAAGGGCCCAAAATTTGTCAAAGACTCCAGTTACTCATACACTGTTCTCTCTGCTACCGCACGGCAAGAGTTAACAGATGATGTTTATGATATCTTGCATTACTCACCCCATAGGTATATACAGTATTTTATACCATCTATTGCATCTATATATTGCCAGTCAGTCATTGCTCATCCATATATTTATGTGTACATATTCTTATTCCATCCCTTTTCTTTGATTTGTGTGTATTAGGTACTTGTTGTGGAATTGTTAAATTACTTGTTAGATATTGCTGTACTGTCGGAACTCGAAGCACAAACATTTCGCTACACCCACAATAACATCAGCTAACCATGTGTATGTCACCAATACCATTTTATTTGGTTTGAAGTGGTACCTGAGCGCCAAGTCTAGGACCAAACAGATTCCACCCCCAAGCCTTCTACGCAAAGCTGATAAAGCATGAGGGAGAGGAGGTAGAAAGAGGTGACACTCTAACAGGGGCTGTGCAATATAGTAGACTAATAGCTGCCAATGCTAGGTTATTATCATCTAATATGATTGCGTAATACCTGTGTTGACTGCATCAAACCAGGATAATCTAGTTAACCTCTTATGGGCAGATGGGACGGTAGCATCCCACCTGGCCAACATCCGGTAAAATTGCAGGGCGCGAAATTCAAACTACAAAACTATAAATATTTAACTTTCATAAAATCACAAGTGTAATACATCAAAATAAAGCTTAACTTCTTGTTAATCCAGCCGCCGTGTCAGATTTCAAAAAGGCCTTATGGCGAAAGCACATCATGCGATTATCTGAGGACAGCTCCCCGCATACAAAACCATGAAAAACAGATTTTAACCAGGCAGGTGCGCCATGAAAGTCAGAAATAGAGATTTAATAAATGCCTTACCTTTGATCTTCTTCTGTTGGCACTCCAAAAGGTTCCAGGTACATCACAAATGGTCCTTTTGTTTGATAATGTCCTTCTTTATATCCATAAAAACTCAGTTTAGCTGGTGCGCTTCAGTCAATAATCCACCCAGTTTCCATCCATCCAAATGCATATGAAATGAATCCCAAACGTTACTAATAAACTTTTCCAAACAAGTCAAACAACATTTATAATCAAACCTTAGGTACCCTAATACGTAAATAAACAATACAATTTAAGATGGAGAATCGTTATTGTCTTTACTGGAGAAAAATACCAAAAAACGGGCTCTCTTCCACGTGCTTGGAAACACGACAGTCAAAATGGGAGCCACCTAGAAAAACTACAATTTCTGGCTAATTTTTCCAGAAACCATCATGAAAGTCTTTCTAAAGACTGTTGACATCTAGTGGAAGCCCTAGGAACTGCAATCTGAGGAATTCGCATTATAATAAAAGTGACAGCCATTGAAAACAGTGGTAGGCTGAATTTGTTTTGGGGGGGGATGTTTTTGTCCTCTGGGTTTCGCCTGCCATGTCAGTTCTGTCATACTCACAGACATAATTCAAAACGTTTTTGAAACTTTAGAGTGTTTCCTATCCAATGCTACCAATTATATGCATATTCTAGCTTCTGGGCCTGAGTAACAGGCAGTTTACTTTGAGCATGCTTTTCATCCGAGCGTGAAAATACTGTCCCCTACCCAAGAGAGGTTAAGCTAATTTACTAGGCTGATTGAGGCTGCATGAGCTTTATCGTCCTACACAGTTACAAACAAAATCTACTCCATTCAGAATATTAAGTAGCAACCTACCTGTTGGCTCTTGATCGTTGTAGCCTACTCTTCTACTTTAACTTTTCATTTCGTCATTTTAATTATACCTTCCTTTTGATTATATATCTCCTAACTTTTCTCACACACGGAGGATATATGACTGTTGCCTATTGCCGCTTTGATGACTTATATTTGTCCAACAACAAAAACAATCTAAATATGCCACTCTCGTGCAAAGCAGAGCAGCAGAATAAATTATAAACATTTTGTCTACTGCAGACGTCACATTCGGATCTGTATGGGTCCTTCCGGACAAGTCAGTTAATATTACACATTCCCAAAATCCGTGACAATCCGATCAGACCGAAACCTGTGACATTATTTAGAATTCAGTATGTGAAGTTACCTTATGTGTACTTTTTTTACGACACTGTACCCTAACTGTACCATATTTTTGAGCGTGTGGATGTATGTTTTTGTAAAGATGTACCTGGTGTATCTGGTGCCACTGCTGAAACATTAGTCCACATCTTCCAAAAAGCTTGCAAGTTCAAACCCCAAAGCATTTATGAGTACTTTTACACCCCTGAGTACTACAATTTTTTTAATTAAAAAAACAACAACAACATTTTATGCTTTTTACATTTTTGGCTAGAAGGCCAGCATCCCGGAGTTACTGTTGATGTTGAGACTGGTGTTTTGCAGGTACTATTTAATGAAGCTGCCAGTTGAAGACTTGTGAGGCATCTGTTTCTCAAACTAGACACTCTAATGACCTTGTCCTCTTGCTCAGTTGTGACCCGGGGCCTCCCACTCCTCTTTCTATTCTGGTTAGAGCAAGTTTGAGCTGTTCTGTGAAGGGAGTAGTACACAGCGTTGTAAGAGATCGTTAGTTTCATGGCAATTTCTTGCATGGAATAGCCTTAATTTCTCCGAACAAGAATACACAGACGAGTTTCAGAAGAAACTCTTTGTTTCTGGCCATTTTGAGCCTGTAATCGAACCCACAAATGCTGATGCTCCAGATACTCAACTAGTCTAAAGGAGGCCAGTTTTATTGCTTCCATAATCAGTACAACAGTTTTCAGCTGTGCTAACATAATTAGAATAGTGTTTTCTAATGATCAATTAGCCTTTTAAAATGATAAATATAATTAAAATGATGAAATGAAAAGTTAAAGTAGAAGAGTCTCCTGACCCCTCCTGTCTCAGCCTCCAGTATTTATGCTGCAGTAATTTATGTGTCGGGGGGCTAGGGTCAGTTTGTTATATCTGGAGTACCTCTCCTGTCCTATTTGGTGTCCTGTGTGAATCTAAGTGTGGGTTCTCTAATTCTCTCTTTCTCTCTCTCTCTCTGAGGACCTGAGCCCTAGGACAATGCCCCAGGACTACCTGACATGATGACTCCTTGCTGTCCCCAGTCCACCTGGCCGTGCTGCTGCTCCAGTTTCAACTGACCTGAGCCCTAGGACCATGCCCCAGGACTACCTGACATGATGACTCCTTGCTGTCCCCAGTCCACCTGACCGTGCTGCTGCTCCAGTTTCAACTGACCTGAGCCCTAGGACCATGCCCCAGGACTACCTGACATGATGACTCCTTGCTGTCCCCAGTCCACCTGACCGTGCTGCTGCTCCAGTTTCAACTGTTCTGCCTTATTATTATACGACCATGCTGGTCATTTATGAACATTTGAACATCTTGGCCATGTTCTGTTATAATCTCCACCCGGCACAGCCAGAAGAGGACTGGCCACCCCACATAGCCTGGTTCCTCTCTAGGTTTCTTCCTAGGTTTTGGCCTTTCTAGGGAGTTTTTCCTAGCCACCGTGCTTCTACACCTGCATTGCTTGCTGTTTGGGGTTTAAGGCTGGGTTTCTGTACAGCACTTTGAGATATCAGCTGATGTACGAAGGGCTATAGAAATAAATTTGATTTGATTTGATAAACTTGGATTAGCTAACACAACGTGCCATTGGAACACAGGAGTGATGGTTGGTGATAATGGGCCTCTGTTTGCCTATGTAGATATTCCACTAAAAATCAGCCATTTCCAGCTACAATAGTCATTTACAACATTAACAATGTCTACACTGTATTTCAGATCAATTTGATGTTATTTTAATGGACAAAAATGTGCTTTTCTTTCTAAAACAAGGACATTTTTAAGTGACCCCAAACTTTTGAACGGTAGTGTATATGTATTAAAGTAGTAAAAAGTTAAGTATTTCGTTAGTTACAGACGCACAAATAGCATACCCCCCAGACATGCTAACCTCTCACCATTACAATAACAGGGGAGGTTATCATTTTTGGGGGGTATGATATTTTTGTGTCTATAATATTCTCACTCATTATTCACGATTCTTTCAGGAATATCCATAATCATGGTAGCATCCACATGAATGGAGAAGTGTTAGAGCGTTGGACTAGTAACCGGAAGGTTGCAAGTTCAAACCCCCGAGCTGACAAGGTACAAACCTGTCGTTCTGCCCCTGAACAGGCAGTTAACCCACTGTTCCTAGGCCGTCATTGAAAATAAGAATTTGTTCTTAACTGACTTGCCTAGTTAAATAAAGGTAAAATAAATAAAAAATATTCTTGTGTACAATAAAAGTGACTACAAAATGACACAGTAAATGATTTACCATTCATTTCTATTGTGCACAAAATAATCTAAAACACAATCAAAACAAACAGCAAATACTCTACATCCAACAAATTTGCAAAGTCACAAGCTTGAAGGAGTCATTGCGTGCTATGAATTTGGGACCAAATACTTTTTACTACTTTCATAGGGGACTATGCACAACAAGTGGCTGTCATTTCTAAATGGTTTATCCGGTATGGATGAAAATATCCTGAAATGAAAGCTGAATGTCTGCACGTTAACCTCGTTGTCATTGTTTGATTTCAAATCCAAACTTTTGGAGTATAGAGCCAAAAAAGAAGAACAAATTAATCACTGTCCCAATAATTACGGTGGGCAAGAGCCAAGGAATAAGCCAAGAGCCAAGGATGGGTCTGGAATGACATTACTGAAAAGGTATACAGCAAATTGGCCAGTGTTAGCTAGTGTTGATATTTCACTGTAACATTTTGAGTGTTGATTTTGGAGTTAAATTAACTCTCTAAGAATAAAATTAACACAGTGGTGTAAAAGCCTGATGCTGTACCATTTTAAGTGGTGTATGGTTATGTTAATTAAAGTTTGAGCATGTCTGCTGCCGGTTCTAAAGTCTGTAAATGCTTATTTGAGGTGTAATTGCACAACACTAAAATTGTTTATTACCTAACACTGACAAAGTGTAACAGCCTCAGCACGAAGCATAGTGTTAGTTTTACACTCAAAAGCGTGGAACCGTATAGACACTGGCCCAGTGTTAAATTTAAATTTGCTGTGTATCAAGCACATCAAACATACACATGTTTATGATGTTCTATTTAGTCCATTTAGCCAGACACCAGCGTCCACTGGCCTGCAGCGCCACCTCCCAGCAGAGCTCTGAGTGATGCTTAGGGTTGCAACATTGTGGTAAAATGCCCAAAATTCCCTGTTTTTCCAGAAATCCTCATTGCAGGATTCTTGCATTTCCTGCTTATTCCCACTTAATTCCTGGAAACTTCAAACCTATATTTCTGTAAAAACTATGATTTTTCTTTGCAACCCTAGTGATGCTGCTGCTGCCTCTACCCTGGTGGTCTTACCAATCTGTGAGAGAAGGAAGCAATAACATCCTGGGGGGTGTCGTTGTTTACATTTAACACATTGTATCACAAGTCCGACAGACAGGCCGCTGAGCCGTGTGAGTGAGAATCGGGTTGGGGAAAGAGGGGGAGGGAGAGGAGGAGAGGGTGGAGTATAGGGAGGTCCTCCTGTCCCAAACCAGACGCTAGGTTGCTCAGGATGTCACCCGCCTCGCATTCTGCCAGGCTTTGAGTGACATTGATGGGAGCCAGGGGCTGAGGAATCCAGCACTTCTGCCTTCTCCTCCCCAATTCCCTGGGTCTCTTACAAACTGTGACTTGGAGCTGGAGCTGTCTCTCTGTCTCTGTACAAGGCATCTCTCTCTCACTCTCTACTTTTTCTCTTTCTCTCTCTATCACTGTCTCACTCTATGGAACTGGAAGATGATGTGTGGTTATTTCTGTAGTGTTGTTACTGATATATCAAGGAGCAATTGAAATGACTGACATGACAAGCTAGAGCTGTACTCTTCACTGGGACTTCACTCCGCTGTCGTAGAATTACAACATTATGTTAAATCTCATTACTTTTATATTAGAATGTACTCCTATATTAGTACTCACACTGTCTGTTTGTCTTAGAGGCAAAATAATATGTTTCTTAGTACTCTCATGTGTCTGTGTAAAGAGAGAGAAGCCTCTGAGATTTAACATTGACAGAAGATTTACGATGGCTTGGTGATAAGACAACATTTCATTCCATGATTAGTGTCTGTGTGCCTGTCTGTTGGTAACAGGGAGAACCAATATTCAGTTTATTTAAGGAAAGGATTTAGTATTCTAGGTTGCATTAGTATTTTTGTTTCAGCAAGCAGTAAATGAACGAGAGACCGATATTTGGCGCCATATAAATCTTGATGTCTGTTGCATGAGAGCACAATGTACCTTTTGCATAATTTCAACGTATCTGTTCTTTGTCGCAAGGACTCAGAAAGACTATAAAGAGTTGTAACCGAATCCTGTTTATTTGGGCTTTAACTCTACACCATTGGGTGATTGTTAATGTTCCATTACTGCAGTAATTACTAATAATTACTAAGTTTAATTGTTTTGAAGAAATCCAAAAGTCTCTCCTTTGAATAGAATAATTCCACGACACTGCTAATTGTGAATTGGCCACAACAGACATATAATGGGAATATACAGTATCATGCAAAGGATATTATACACTGCTTAAGAAAATATAGTAGACAGTTATATACACTTCCATGCTTAACTTAAAATGTTAAAACATCTAACCAGATTCCTTACTAACTGTCAGCGCGTGTTAAGTAGTACTAGTAAATTATATTTCCAAAAATAAAATGTGTGTGCTGAGTCAGATGTACCCTCAGGGACAATTGAAACAGTTGCTTGCAATCTTCCTTGGCTGCAGGATAAACCAACCCTGAGTGTGCTGTCAACCCTGAGTGTGAATCTACATGCCTTGATGGGGTCTCCACTCCCATTCCAGGTTGATGGAAACCTCACATTTCCCCAGCTAATAAGGTAAGGAAAGCAACATAATATCCCCAGTATAAGTTATTTTTAAAGAGACTAGATTAAGATTAGAAGGGTGAAAGTGGCCTCCAAGGCAATCAGACAGGCTAACAAACACATAGCTAATGTAATCATATTAGTGCCTGTTGTGGCTCATGGTGAAATTGTCTCATTACTGTATAAGCTCTCCTGTGTGTTCACATGCAAGCAAGCACGCACGCACACACACGCACACACACACACACACACACACACACACACCACTGTAGTGGGATTGTAAGTAGAGCTGGAGCAATGATTTACCTGGACTCTTCATCATCTTACTTCAAGTAATTCTGCGTCCCAACTTTTGAGTGGTACGCTATATATGGAATAGGGTGTCATTTAGAACATCATATAGATGGGCAGTATTCGTGTTACATGTATTTTAAATAAGTATTTTAATAACTTCTGAGTATTTTCTCATTTTAATTGCACTGGGCTGAAATATTCACACCTTTTGCTATGAGACTCGAAATTGAGCTCAGGTGCATTGGTTTCCATTGATCATCCTTGATATGATTCTACAATTTGATTTGAGTCTACCTGTGGTAAATTCAATTGATTGGACATGATTTGGAAAGGCACACACCTGTCTATATAAGGTCCAACAGTAAGAGAAAAATCCAACCCATGAAGTCAAAGGAATTGTCCACTGAGCTGTTATAAAAAAAAAATATTTCACCTTTATTTAACAAGGTAGGCTAGTTGAGAACAAGTTCTCATTTGCAACCGTGACCTGGCCAAGATAAAGCGTAGCAATTCGACACATACAACAACACAGAGTTACACATGGAATAAACAAAACATACAGTCAATAATACAGTAGAACAAAAGAAAACAAAAAGTCTATATACAGTGAGTGCAAATGAGGTAAGTAAGTTAAATAAATAGGTC
Source organism: Oncorhynchus tshawytscha (assembly GCF_018296145.1). Taxonomy (NCBI): domain Eukaryota; kingdom Metazoa; phylum Chordata; class Actinopteri; order Salmoniformes; family Salmonidae; genus Oncorhynchus; species Oncorhynchus tshawytscha. Next base: position 12,969,831 of record NC_056443.1, read on the forward strand.
ATGGTGGCGAAGTAATTACAATATAGCATTTAAACACTGGAATGGTAGATCGGCAGAAGATGAATGTGCAGGTAGAGATACTGGGGTGCAAAGGAGCAAAATAAATAAATAAATACCAGTATGGGGATGAGGTAGGTAGATACATGGGCTGTTTACAGATGGGCTATGTACAGGTGCAGTGATCTGTAAGTTGCTCTGACAGCTGGTGCTTAAAGCTAGTGAGGGAGATGTGAGTCTCTAGCTTCAGAGATGTTTGCAATTCGTTCCAGTCATGGGCAGCAGAGAACTGGAAGGAAAGATGACCAAAGGGGGAATTGGCTTTGGGGGTGACCAGTGAGATATACCTGCTGGAGTGGGTGCTGCTCTGGTGACCAGTGAGCTGAGATAAGACGGAGCTTTACCTAGCAGAGACTTGTAGATAACCTGTAGCCAGTGGGTTTGGCGACGAGTATGAAGCGAGGGCCAACCAACGAGAGCGTACAGGTCGCAATGGTTTGTAGTGTATGGGGCCTTGGTGACAAAACAGATGGCACTGTGATAGACTGCATCCAGTTTGTTGAGTAGAGTGTTGGAGGCTATTTTATAGATGACAAGTCGAGGATCGGTAAGATGGTCAGTTTTACAAGGGTATGTTTGGCAGCATGAGTGAAGGATGCTTTGCTGCGATATAGGAAGCCGATTCAAGATTTAATTTTGGATTGGAGATGCTTAATGGGAGTCTGGAAGGAAAGTTTACAGTCTAACCAGACACCCAGGTATTTGTAGTTGTCCACGTATTCAGAGCCGTCCAGAGTAGTGATGCTGGATGGGCTGGCAGGTGCGGGCAGTGATTGATTGAATAGCATGCATTTAGTTTAACTTGCATTTAAGAGCAGTTGGAGGCCACGGAAGGAGAGTTGTATGGCATTGAAGCTTATCTGGAGGTTGGTTAACACAGTGTCCAAGGAGGGGCCAGAAGTGTACAGAATCGTGTCGTCTGCGTAGAGGTGGATCAGAGAATCACCAGCAGCCAGAGCAACATCATTGATGTATGAGAGTCGGCCCGAGAATTGAACCCTGTGGCACACCCATAGAGACTGTCAGAGGTCAGGCCCTCCGATTTGACACACTGAACTCTATCAGAGAAGAATTTGGTAAACCAGGCGAGACAATCATTTGAGAAACCAAGGCTATCGAGTCTGCCGATAATAATGGTGTGATTGACAGAGTCGAAAGCCTTGGCCAGGTCGATGAATACGGCTGCACAGTAATGTCTCTTATCGATGGCGGTTATGATGTCGTTTAGACCCTTGAGCGTGGCTGAGGTGCACCCATGACCAGCTCTGAAACCAGATTGCATAGCGGAGAAGGTATGGTGGGATTTGAAATGGTCAGTAATCTGTTTGTTAACTTGGCTTTCGAAGACCTTAGAAAGACAGGGTAGGATAGATATAGGTCTGTAGCAGTTTGGGTCTAGAGAGTCACCCCCTTTAAAGAGAGGGATGACCGCGGCAGCTTTCCAATCTTTGGGAATCTCAGCCAATACGAAAGAGAGGTTGAACAGGCTAGTAATAGGGTTTGCAACAATTTTGGCAGATCATTTTAGAAAGAGAGGGTCCAGATTGTTTAGCCCGGCTGATTTGTCCAGATTTTGCAGTTCTTTCAGAACATCAGCTATCTGGATTTGGGTAAAGGAGAAATGCTGGGGGCTTTGGCGGGTTGGTGTGGAGGGTGCCGGGCAGTTGACCGGGGTAGGGGTAGCCATGTGGAAAGCATGGCCAGCCGTAGAGAAATGATTATTGAAATTCTCAATTATAATGGATTTATCGGTGGTTACAGCGTTTCCTAGCCTCAGAGCAGTGGGCAGCTGGGAGGAGGTGCTCTTATTCTCCATGGACTTTACAGTGTCCCAGACCTTTTTTGAGTTAGTACTACAGGATGCAAATTTCTGTTTGAAAGAGCTTGCCTTAGCTTTTCTAACTGCCTGTGTATATTTGTTCCTAACTTCCCTGATAAGTTGCAAATCACAGGGGCTATTCTATGCTAATGCAGAATGCCACAGGATGTTTTTGTGCTGGTCAAGGGCAGACAGGTCTGGAGTTAACCAAAGATTATATCTGTTCCTAGTTCTACATTTTTTGAGAGGGGCATGCTTATTTAAGATGGTGAGGAAGGCACTTTTAAATCCTGTGAGTCAGGATTGTGTTGAAGCACAGATCTGGGGAAGGGTACCTAAGAACCCGATGGTCACTCTGACAGGGCTCCAGCGTTCCTAGGTGGAGATGGGAGAAGCTTCCAGAAGGACAACAATCTCTGCAGCACTCCACCAATCAGGCCTATATGGTAGAGTGACCAGACAGAAGCCACTCCTCAGTGAAAGGACAGGACAGCCCGCTTGGAGTTTGCCAAAAGGTGCCAAATGGACACTCAGACCATGAGAAACAATATTCTCTGCTCTGATGAAACCAAGATTGAACTCTTTGGCCTGAATGCCAAGTGCCACATCTGGAGGAAACCTGGCACCATACCTACGGTGAAGCAAAGTGGTGGCAGCATCATGCTGTGTGGATGTTTTTCAGCGGCAGGGACTGGGAGACTAGTCAGGATCGAGGGAAAGATGAACGGGGCAAAGTATAGAGAGATCCTTAAAGAAAACCTGCCCCAGAGTGCTCAGGACCTCAGACTGGGGCAAAGGTTCACCTTCCAACAAGACAACACAGGAGTGAATTCGGGACAAGTCTCTGAATGTCCTTGAGTGGCCCAGCCAGAGACTGGACTTTTGGCTTCATGTTTTTTTAGATATAGACCTATTGTAGTCTTCTGAGAATCCGTAGGCTAGCAAGTAAACTCCCACTGACATCCATTCTTCTTGCTAACGTGCAATCATTGGAAAATAAAATGTATGACCTACGATTAAGATTATCCTACCAACGGGACATAAAAAACTGTAACATCTTATGTTTCACCGAGACGTGGCAGAACGACGATACAGACAATATAGCGCTAGCTGTATTTTCCATGCACTGGCAGAACAGAGATGTTACCTCTGGTAAGACAAGGGGAGGGGGTGGAGTGGGTGTCTATTTGTCAAAAACAGCTGCTGCGTGATGTCTAATATTAAAGAAGTCTTGAGGTATTGCTCGCCTGAGGTAGAGTACCTTATTATAAGCTGTAGACCACATTGTCTACCAAGAGAGTTCTCAATTATATTACTCGTTGCCATCTATTTACCACCACAGAACGAAGCTGGCACTAAGACTGCTATCTTCCAACTCTCTAAGGCCATAAGCAAAGAAGAAAATGCTCACCCAGAAGTGGCCGGGGACTTTAATGCAGGCAAACTTAAATCAGTTTACCAAATTTTTACCAGCATTTCACATGTGCAACCAGAGAAAATAAAATCCTGGACCACCTTTACTCCACACACACAGATGCATACAAAGCTCTCCCCTGCCTTTCATTTGGCAAATCTGACCATAATTCTATCCTCCTGATGCCTGCTTTCAAGCGAAAACTAAAGCAGGAAGTACCAGTGACTCGCTCAATACGGAAGTGGTCAGATGACACGGATGCTACACTAATGGAATTGAGGAGTATACCACCTCAGTCATCATCTTAAGTGCATCGACAACGTCGTCCTCACAGTGACTGTACGTACATATCCCAAACAGAATCCATGGATTGCAGGCAACATCCGCATTGAGCTAAAGGCTAGAGGTGACGCTTTCAAGGAACGGGAGACTAATCCGGACGCTGATAAGAAATCCGGCAATGCCCTCAGACGAACCATCAAATAAGCAAATCGTCAATGCAGGATTAAGATTGAATCCTACTACATCGGCACTGATGCTCGTCGGATGTTGCGGGTCTTGAAAACTATTACGGACTACAATTGAAAACCCAGACGTGAGCTGCCCAGTGACACGAGCGTACCACACCAGCTAAATGCCTTTTATGCTCACTTCGAGGCATGCATGGGAGAACCAGCTGTTCTGGTTGACTGTGTGATTACGCTCCCGATAGCCGATGTGAACAAAACATTTTAAACAGGTCAACATTCACAAAGCAACTGGGACAGACAGATTACCAGAACGTATACTCAAGCATGCGTGGACCAACTGTCAAGTGTCTTCACTGATATTTTCAACTTCTCCCTGACCGAGTCTGTAATACCTACATGTTTCAAGCAGACCACCATAGTCCCTGTGCCCAAGGAAGCGAAGGTAACCTACCTAAATGACTACTGCCCTGTGGCACTCACGTCGGTAGCCATAAAGGGCTTTGAAAGGCTGGTCATGGCTCACATCAACAACATCCTCCCGGACATCCTTGACCCACTCCAATTTGCATACCGCCCCAACAGATCCACAGATGACGCAATCTCAATTGCACTCCACACTGCCCTTTGTCGTGTCTTTGGCTATGCCAGATTAAGTGATATGACATGCTATTCTATAAAATAATTTCTCCGTAATTAAAATTACCTGATTGAGCTAATCATGTAAATGTATTAACTAGAGCACCACAAAATAATATTTATAGAGCTGTTATCTTCCGAATAAACTCTTAAAGACCTTGTAATATTTATATCAATAGCAGTCAATATTAATCGTCATCTTAATTCAGTCTCATCTGAAAGTTGTAAATTCTTAGTTATCTGCACAAACCCTGCCTAACAAGTTGAATCAGCAATACAAAACTGGGTTTAATTATTTATTTACTAAATACCTAACTAATCACACAGAATTACACATACACATAATTAAATCATAACTTGAAAAGGGGCTGGGTGAAAGTGAAAGAGCGGGAAGACCGAGGAACAAAGGGCGAAGCTGTGCTATCGTAAATACAGTATCTTATGCATTCTAAATTACCGCCCATTTGGAAAAGGAAAATGCAATAAATATTTACTCTGAGCTGCGCTTCGGTAGGTTGGTGATAGATGGAAGGCCGTGTTGTCCAACTGAGTCTTTTGTCTCTTGAAGAATGTCTCTGCTGGTAAATTGAATACATTGTAGTAACGTTGTTGTGTGGTAGACGGGATACTCTGTCTGTTCCTCTGTCTGTTCCTTCCTAACCCTCGTTTTCAGCGGCTGTTGCTAACTCAATGGCTAGGAGGTCACTTCTGTAGTGAATAAGAGTTCAAAGTTCATACCATTCGCAACCAAAGCTCACGCTGGTGTTGGCTTTGTTCTGTAGTTATTATATGAACCATTCTGACATCGGACCGTCGTCCTCACGTACTCGGAACAGGAGTTATATTGTCGTCAAGGGCTTATATAGGAAGGGAGAGGAGGGGGTGTTTGAAAAGTTTTATAGCCCATGTCCCTTCACAGGGGTGGGCCACTGATTGAGCAGAGCCCTATATCTTATGAAAACCCAAATCTCACATTTTAGAAGCTAAAATCACATTTCATCCCATCACAAATAATTTCATTTTCAAACATTTAAGTTGAACAACAATTCCACGTGAATCCGAAAACTCTGATGTGTAGACTTTCCAATGTAGAGTTTATGTCATCTTATCATTGATGAGAATGTCTCAGATGACAACCGAACTGACATCATATTCATTAAGTACCAACGCATATGTTCAATTGGTCGGATTACCAGAATATAGTTCATTTCCCCCCACCTTCTGATGTTCCCAGAATCTCTATGTTAACCAAGGGTTTTGCAAATGTAACATCAGTAGGGTAGAGAGAGGAAAAAGGGGGGGGAAGAGGTATTTATGACTGTCATAAACCTACCCCCAGGCCAACGTCATGACACCTTTCTCACCTGGACAAAAGGAACACCTATGTGAGAATGCTGTTCAATGACTACAGCTCAGCGTTCTACACCATAGTGCCCACAAAGCTCATCACTAAGCTAAGGACTCTGGGACTAAACACCTCCCTCTGCAACTCGATCCTGGACTCCTGATGGGCAGCCCCTAAGTGGTAAGAGTGGGTAACAACACGTCTGTCACGCTGGTCCTTAACACTGGGGTCCCTCAGGGGTGCGTACTTAGTCCCTTCCTGTATTCCCTGTTCACCCACGACTGCGTGGCCAAACACGACTCCAACACCATCATTAAGTTTGCCTACGACAAAACAGTGGTAGACCTGATCACCGACAGCGATGAGACGGCCTATATGGAGGAAGTCAGAGAACTGGCAATGTGGTGCCAGGACAACAACCTCTCCCTCCGCGTGAGTAAGACAAAGGAGCTGATGGTGGACTACAGGAATAGGCGGTAGAACAGAACCCCATTAACATCGACGGGGCTGCAGTGGAGTGGGTCGAGAGTTTCAAGTTCCCCAGATCCTCAAAAGGTTCTACAGCTGCACCATCGATAGAATCCTGGCCGGTTGCATCACCGCCTGGTATGACAACTGCTCGGCATCTGTCACGTTCTGACCATAGTTCTTTTGTGTTTTCTTTGTTTTAGTGTTGGTCAGGACGTGAGCTGAGTGGGCATTCTATGTTGTGTGTTGTGTTGTGTAGTTTTCCCGTTTCTATGTTTGGCCTGATATGGTTCTCAATCAGAGGCAGGTGTTCGTCATTGTCTCTGATTGGGAACCATATTTAGGTAGCCTGTTTTGTGTTGGGTTTTTGTGGGTGGTTGTCTTCTGTCTTCGTGTGTCTGCACCAGACAGAACTGTTTCAGTTTTTCACATTTGTTGTTTTGTATTTTGTAGTGTTCACGTTTACCGTCTTTATTAAACATGATGAACACTAACCACCCTGCGCTTTGGTCCTCTCCTTCGTCCACAGAAGAAAACTGTTACAGCATCTGACAGTAAGGCGCTAAGGAGGGTAGTGCGAACGGCCTAGTTCATCACTGGGGTCAAGCTCCCTGTCGTCCAGGACCTGTGCAATAGGCTGTGTCAGAGGAAAGCCCATAAAATTGTCAGAGACTCTAGTCAACCAAGTTATAGACTGTTTTCTCTTCTACCTCACGGCAAAATGTACCGGAGCGTCAAGTCTAGGACCAAAAGGCTCCTCAACTGCACTGTTGGTTAAGGGCTTGTAAGTAAGCGTTTCACGGTAAAGTCTATATACTTGTTGTATTCAGCGCATGTGACAAATAAAGTTTGATTTGAACTTTAAGAGGGTATGAACAATGCTGAATGGATGTAGACAAAGGAGACTCTCCAGCAGGTACCAAAACATTCAAAGGCTCTTTTCTCAAAAGTGAATTTACAAGTTTATCAACTTTCAAAGCATAATTATTTTCGCATTGTTCCTCAAAAATGCAGTATATGACATACAATTTTGTAGCACTGAGTCTCTACTGTTCTCATTTTTTTTTTTTTACAAATTTCAAATGTTGCTACATAAGACCAACATTTTTCTGCTTGTGCAGTCTTTTCAGAAATGGCTTTCACAAATGTGTATTGTTAAATTGACACAACGGTTATAAATTAGGTCCCTGAAGTCTTTGTAAATGCTTACATAAAGCATGTGACAATAACAACTTGTGAATAATATTGTAACATCCTTAACCCAACACTGAGCGACCTTGTCCAGAGATAGGGACCTCTGGGCATAATGGTTCAAACATACTGTATTGGTGCAAACTATAATACACTTCCTAGTGTTTACCAAAGGGTAACACTTTACTTGACACCCAGTGTTATAACACTTTATGACAAGGTCATAACCATGTCATTACAGCTGACATTACCTGTCATAATATGACCCATATAATTACCCCTGTTGTGACATATACGACGTTATTTTATGGCTGGTTAGGAAACCTACTTAAGTGTCAAAACCCACATGTTTTTCCCTGCCAAGAAGTTTCCTTTCATTTAAAACTTTGTTTCTTAAATCCTTTGTTGTTGTTGTTGTTGTTGTTGTAATGGATTCTTTACAGTCATGTTTTTCATCATATTTTAAATACACTTTATGACACTGTCATGAAGCATTATGACAATTCTGTGTCATTTTACTTGGACTAAGAATATTATGACGCATTATGACCATCATAATCATAAAAGCCAGATAGGCCTATCACGTACATGCCATTATTTCAATCATCCGTCAAAAATAGGGTGTCTTGTCCTGCTGCTGAAATCTGCTCCTGCATTTATCCCAGATATCAACAACAGAGCATTGGGATAGGTTCATGTCTGACATCAATGTCTGTGTAGCCTATGTGTCAACAGTATGTTTATGGTGTAATGGAATGTTTTGGTTAGTGTGGTGGGTTTTGTTGGTTTTGACACTCTTTTATAGGTGTCATAACCAGTCATAAAATAACTACCATGGTAGGTTTTGACACTCTTATGTAGGTGTCACAACCCATCATAAAATAATGTAATATATGTCACAACAGGTCTAAATACATCTCATGACAGTGTTATGACCACATTATAACTGGTTATGACACGTTATATCAGCTGTTATGACATTATGACATGGTTATGACCACGTCATAATGTGTCATGACACTGGGTGTCAAGTAAAGTGTTTCCAAAAAACAATATGAGTTATTGCGAGAGTGAGTTATAAACTATATACACTTCCTAGTGTTGAAAATATGATATGAGGTGTTATTGAGTAACAGCACTAAGCAAAGTGCTTGAATGAATGAATGCGTTCCACACTGATCCACCTGCAGCTGACATGCAGAGATAGAACAGTAGAACACATTAATCAACAATGGTACTGATGCCTGGTAGCACAGTCAATGGGATGCCATTGTTGCAGCAACTATTTTACAACACTTATTGTTTGAAGTTATAAGAAAAACTGCTAGGTATACAAGAGGCTGAATTAGATGAGAGTGAATGAAGGCTATACGAGCTCTCTTATCAGTGGCTCTGGCACAGAGACTGTCTACCAGACCTTTCAGACAAATAAACAGCACATTGTTTTCCTCTCGTCCTGTAAATATTGACCTAGTCACAGGTGGCGTCAGTCAGATCTGACCACACAGCTTCATCCACAGAGTGTGGTATTAAAACAGTGGTTGTGTAAAGTGTAGTAAAAGCCTACTACGTTAAATGACCCAGGTCTCATTTCACACTTACTCTCTGTATTGTAGATCAGAGCTATAGGGCACACAGGCGCACACACACACTCACTTGCTGTAAGAAGTTGTCATTATGGCAGTGTGGCACCCACCACAGAACAGTCCATTGTGGCTATGTGCTTGATTTGTGTCACCAAGGTTCCTCTCAGGAATAACGTTTTCCAGCCTCCTTTTCTGTCTACATGCTGTGTTGGCAAGTGTTTGGTAATCCAAGTTTAAACTGTGTGAACAAACACTCCCGGTTGTGTAATACTGTCATCTTGGAGTTTATTATAATAGATCAATGTAGGGTAAAGGAGTACAGTATGCAAAAGTGTTACATATTTATAACAAAATAATTTTAAGTTAATGGTGTTAATTATAGCTTATTTTTTCTATATAGGCTAATGATATTATCATACAGGTATATTAAAGTAAACTGAGTTGCCATGGTAATATCATGATATTGCCATGCCCTGATCTGTTTCACCTGTCCTTGTGATTGTCTCCACCCCCTCCAGGTGTTGCTTATTTTTCCTGGTGTATTTATCCTTGTGTTTCCTGTCTCTCTGTGCCAGATCGTCTTGTATGTTCAAGTCAACCAGCGTGTTTTTCCTGTGCTCCTGTTTTTCTATTCTTTTACTTGTCCTCCCGGTTTTGACCTTTGTCTGTTTTTCTGGACTCCATTCCTGCCTGCCTGACCATTCTGTCTGCCCTGACCTTGAGCCTGCCTGCCATTCTGTACCTCTGGAACTTTGAATTTATACCTGTCCATGACCATTCTCTTGCCTACCGCTTTTGGATTATTAATAAGCATCTTGGACTCTAACCGTCTGCCTCCTGTGTCTGCATCTGGGTCTCGCCTTGTGCCCTTATAGATATTGTGCACTACTTTTGACCAGGGCCCATAAAGTCAAAAGTAGTGCACTATATAGGTTGCCATTTGGGGTGCAGCCAAGGAAAGCGGTTCCATGGCCAGTATAGAATAGATCATTGTCGAGAGACTTCTCCGGCGAACAAATAATCTGTCCTTCGCCACGCAGCGCTTCTCTGCTACAACCAACATCGGATCAAATGCCCCTGAGGAATAGGTCACTGTTACCAATAACATGATGTTTACTCAGGTGAAGATATGTCATATCAGTGGGTTTATTTCCTGGAAACAAGTTGCTAAACAGGTTAAAAAAAAGAAGACCAATACAAGGCTGTGATTCCCAAATGTTTTTGAGTGTTTCAGGCTGTCTTCAAAATGTTTTTAGGAGACCATCAAAGTGAACAACTAATCTAATCAATACTGTCTTTAACCAGTTTTTACACTATAAGCTGCAACTCTCGAAGCCAAGGGTGTGATCCAACTAGCCTGGTCCTTAATCTGTTTGATGTCTTACACTTGCACAAACAGTTCTGGGATCAAGCTAGGTTCCAACCCATTATTTGGTAAACACAAGACTACTAGTGCATGATCCCCAAACAGTGTCCTCTAGGGTTTGAGAGAGGACAATACACTGCCACTGCATTACACTAGCAGCAACTCAAGCAGAGCCTTCTCAGAAGCCTGCTAGGCTATTTTTCTTTAAAAGCAACTTAAAAGTCAACCTGTTAATAATGAATGGCTGTTAGTGATGGGACAATAGTGGTATATATAAAGACCCTATCTTTATTAATTCAAATAGAGGTCACTCTCACAGGTGTCTACCTCTCTCAAACTCTCCCTCTCTCTATAAATTGCATTTTTTCATCTTCTCTCTCGACCATCTCTTTTGAGCGAAATATTCCCTCTCTCCGTCTCTCTCTCACAAAGCCCAGGTTCCATCAGGGGAAGAAGACCAAATTTAAATGGAATAAATCATCCATCTGATTAAAAGAATATTCCCTGTGATGTGGAAGAAGAGAGAGTTAATATGGAGGAGTTGATGAATTGGAAATGAAGGAGAGATAAATGTGACTCTTTCCTCTCTGTCCAAGCAAGGCCTTAAGTTTAATAATTTACCACCTCGGGAAATAATGCCGTGGACTCATTAAAAGAAGAGAAAGTTCTCTGGATATCGATGAATATGTCTGCTAATAGATGTGTCTTACAGACCCATTAGACTGTACTTTCACATTAGTGATGAATAGTGTCTTTAGCTGCTTCGCTTATTAGGGAATGTTTGAATGTTTAAAAAAAACATGAATTAGGATCAAAGGTAAATAAAACAAAGACAAATCTAATTATTTATATTTCATTCCTATCACAGGAAGTAATATAATGTGTTCTAAATACCTCCTGCTGATATAGACAGAGGCCTACTGTACTCCTAAAACCACTGTCTGCCACCTGTATAGCTACACTCTCATGCCGACTTTCCTCTACCAAACTACTGCTGCTGTTGAAAATTAGTAGGGGAGAAATGGTACTCCAAAGGGCACAAAAGAAAATGATAGATAGCAACTTGGCTTTCCAGGAACTGCGAGTAAAAATACACATTTGTCTTTGTAAATATTAAGGATCCTGATCCTGGTGTCCAGCAACATTAAAGCAGTTATATACAATTAAAAACATTATACTGAACAAAAATATAAACAACATGTAACGTGTTGGTCTCATGTTTCATGAGCTAAAATGAAACACCTGAGAAACAGATTTGTTTTACATCCCTGTCAAGACAATCCATCCATCTGAGTCTCAAGAAGCTGATTAAACAGCATTATCATTACACAGGTGCACCTTGTGCTGGGGACAATAAAAGGCCACTCTAAAATGAGAAGTTTTGCCACAGAACACAATGCCACAGATGTCTCATGTTCTGGGGGTGTAACGGTTCTCTTTTGGTGAAGGAGAGTCGGACCAAAATGCGGCGTGTAGATTGCGATCCATGTTTAATCAACAAACGTAAAACACGAATCAATACAAAAACTACAAAAAACAACAAACGTGGAAACGTAACGAAAACCAAATCAGCCCTATCTGGTGAAAACACAGAGACAGGAACAATCACCCACAAACACACAGTGAAACCCAGGCTACCTAAATATGGTTCCCAATCAGAGACAATGACTAACACCTGCCTCTGATTGAGAACCATATCAGGCCAGACATAGAAATAGACAAACTAGACATGAAACATAGAATGCCCACTCAGCTCACACCCTGACCAACCAAAACATAGAAATATACAAAGTAAACTATGGTCAGGGTGTGACAGTACCACCCCCCCAAGGTGCGGACTCCAGCCGCAAAACCTGAACCTATAGGGAAGGGTCTGGGTGGGCATCTGTCCGCGGTGGCGGCTCTGGTGCTGGACGTGGCCCCCATTTCACCGTAGTCTTCCTCAACCTTGTCCGCTTCCGTGACCTCCTAGCCACGGCACCCCTACTTAATAACACGGGACAGAGGGACAGCTCGGGACAAAGTGGCTCTTCAGACTCCGACAGCACAGGAGAGGAGGAAGGCTCTGGCAGACCCTGGCTGACTGGCGGATCTGGAAGAGTCTGGCAGACTGGCGGATCTGGAAGAGTCTGGCAGACTGGCGGATCTGGAAGGGTCTGGCAGACTGGCGGATCTGGAAGAGTCTGGCAGACTGGCGGATCTGGAAGAGTCTGGCTGACTGGCGGATCTGGAAGAGTCTGGCAGACTGGCAGATCTAGAAGAGTCTGGCTGACTGGCGGATCCTGGCTGACTGGCAGATCTGGAAGAGTTTGGCTGACTGGCGGATCCTGGCTGACTGGCAGATCTGGCAGATCCTGGCTGACTGGCGGATCCTGGCAGACTGGTGGATCCTGGCAGACTGGCGGATCCTGGCAGACTGGCGGATCCTGGCTGGCTGGCGGATCTAACTGCTCCACGCTGACTGACAGCTCTGGCTGCTTCATGCAGACTGACAGCTCTGGCTGCTCCATGCAGACTGACAGCTCTGGCTGCTCCATGCAGGCTGGCAGCTCTGGCTGATTCATGCAGACTGACAGCTCTGGCTGCTTCATGCAGACTGACAGCTCTGGCTGCTTCATGCAGACTGACAGCTCTGGCTGCTCCATGCAGACTGACAGCTCTGGCTGCTCCATGCAGGCTGGCAGCTCTGACTGCGCTGAACAGACAGGAGACTCCAGCAGCGCTGTAGAGGAGGAAGGCTCTGGCTGCGCTGAACAGGCGGGAGACTCCGACAGCGCTGGAGAGGCGAGGCGCACTGTAGGCCTGATGCGTGGTGCTGGTACTGGTGGTACTGGACCGAGAACACGCACAGGAAGCCTGGTGCGGGGAGCTGCTACCGGAGGGCTGGGGTGTAACGGTTCTCTTTTGGTGAAGGAGAGTCGGACCAAAATGCGGCGTGTAGATTGCGATCCATGTTTAATCAACAAACGTAAAACACGAATCAATACAAAAACTACAAAAAACAACAAACGTGGAAACGTAACGAAAACCAAAACAGCCCTATCTGGTGAAAACACAGAGACAGGAACAATCACCCACAAACACACAGTGAAACCCAGGCTACCTAAATATGGTTCCCAATCAGAGACAATGACTAACACCTGCCTCTGATTGAGAACCATATCAGGCCAGACATAGAAATAGACAAACTAGACATGAAATATAGAATGCCCACTCAGCTCACACCCTGACCAACCAAAACATAGAAATATACAAAGTAAACTATGGTCAGGGTGTGACAGTACCACCCCCCCAAGGTGCGGACTCCAGCCGCAAAACCTGAACCTATAGGGAAGGGTCTGGGTGGGCATCTGTCCGCGGTGGCGGCTCTGGTGCTGGACGTGGCCCCCATTTCACCGTAGTCTTCCTCAACCTTGTCCGCTTCCGTGACCTCCTAGCCACGGCACCCCTACTTAATAACACGGGACAGAGGGACAGCTCGGGACAAAGTGGCTCTTCAGACTCCGACAGCACAGGAGAGGAGGAAGGCTCTGGCAGACCCTGGCTGACTGGCGGATCTGGAAGAGTCTGGCAGACTGGCGGATCTGGAAGAGTCTGGCAGACTGGCGGATCTGGAAGGGTCTGGCAGACTGGCGGATCTGGAAGAGTCTGGCAGACTGGCGGATCTGGAAGAGTCTGGCTGACTGGCGGATCTGGAAGAGTCTGGCAGACTGGCAGATCTAGAAGAGTCTGGCTGACTGGCGGATCCTGGCTGACTGGCAGATCTGGAAGAGTTTGGATAACTGGCGGATCCTGGCTGACTGGCAGATCTGGCAGATCCTGGCTGACTGGCGGATCCTGGCAGACTGGTGGATCCTGGCAGACTGGCGGATCCTGGCAGACTGGCGGATCCTGGCTGGCTGGCGGATCTAACTGCTCCACGCTGACTGACAGCTCTGGCTGCTTCATGCAGACTGACAGCTCTGGCTGCTCCATGCAGACTGACAGCTCTGGCTGCTCCATGCAGGCTGGCAGCTCTGGCTGATTCATGCAGACTGACAGCTCTGGCTGCTTCATGCAGACTGACAGCTCTGGCTGCTTCATGCAGACTGACAGCTCTGGCTGCTCCATGCAGACTGACAGCTCTGGCTGCTCCATGCAGACTGACAGCTCTGGCTGCTCCATGCAGGCTGGCAGCTCTGACTGCGCTGAACAGACAGGAGACTCCAGCAGCGCTGTAGAGGAGGAAGGCTCTGGCTGCGCTGAACAGGCGGGAGACTCCGACAGCGCTGGAGAGGCGAGGCGCACTGTAGGCCTGATGCGTGGTGCTGGTACTGGTGGTACTGGACCGAGAACACGCACAGGAAGCCTGGTGCGGGGAGCTGCTACCGGAGGGCTGGGGTGTGGAGGTGGTACTGGTCAGACCGGACCGTGCAGGCGCACTGGAGCTCTTGAGCACTGAGCCTGCCCAACCTTACCTGGTTGAATGCTCTCGGTCGCCCTGCCAGTGCGGCGAGGTGGAATAGCCCGCACTGGGCTATGCAGGCGAACCGGAGACACCGAGCGCAAGGCTGGTGCCATGTAAGCCGGCCCAAGGAGACGCACTGGGGACCAGATGCGTAGAGCCGGCTTCATGGCATTTGGCTCGACGCTCAATCTAGCCCGGCCGATACGCGGAGCTGGAATATACCGCACCGGGCTATGCACCCGCACTGGGGACACCGTGCGCACCACTGCATAACACGGTGCCTGCCCGGTCTCTCTAGCCCCCCGGTAAGCACAGGGAGTTTGCGCAGGTCTCCTACCTGGCGTAGCCCTACTCCCTGTGAGCCCCCCCCCAAGAAATTTTTGGGGCTGACTCTCGGGCTTCCTTGCCAACCGTGTTCCCTCATATCGCCGGCTCCTCTCTCCGGCTGCCTCTGCTCTCCTCGCTGCCTCCACCTGTTCCCATGGAAGGCGATCCCTTCCCGCCAGGATCTCCTCCCATGTATAGCAACCCTTGCCATCCAATATATCGTCCCATGTCCAATCCTCATTGCGCCGCTGTTGCTGCCTTTGTTGCTTCTCCTGTGGCTCCTGCCTGTTGACACGCCGCTTGGTCCCGTTGCGGTGGGTGATTCTGTAACGGTTCTTTTTTGGTGAAGGAGAGTCGGACCAAAATGCGGCATGTAGATTATCGATCCATGTTTAATCAACAAACGTAAAACACGAATCAATACAAAAACTACAAAAAACAATAAACGTGGAAACGTAACGAAAACCGAAACAGCCCTATCTGGTGAAAACACAGAGACAGGAACAATCACCCACCATCACACAGTGAAACCCAGGCTACCTAAATATGGTTCCCAATCAGAGACAATGACTAACACCTGCCTCTGATTGAGAACCATATCAGGCCAGACATAGAAATAGACAAACTAGACATAAAACATAGAATGCCCACTCAGCTCACACCCTGACCAACCAAAACATAGAAATATACAAAGTAAACTATGGTCAGGGTGTGACAGGGGGAGTGCGCAAATGGCATTCTGACTGCAGGAAGGTCCACCAGAGCTGCTGCGTTGAGAATTTAATATTAATTTCTCTACCATAATCCACCTCCAACCTCATTTTAGAGAATGTGGCAGTACGTAAAATCAGCCTCACAACCACAGACCATATTTAACCATGCCAGCCCAGGACCTCCACATCCGGCTTCTTCACATGCATGATCATCTGAACCAAGACATCCGGACAGCAGATGAAACTGAGGAGTATTTCGGTCTGTAATAAAGCCATTTTGTGGGGGAAAACTTATTCTGATTGGCTGGGCCTGGCTCTCCAGTGGGTGGGCCTAGATTCCAAGTGGGTGGGCCTATGCCTTCCCATGCCAACCCATGACTGCGCCCTGTCAAGTTGTGTGAAATCCATAGATTAGGGCCTAATTAATTTTTTAAAATCGACTGATTTCCTTTTATTAACTGTAACTTAGTAAAATTGTTGCATGTTCGTTTATATTTTTGTTCAGTACACATCACTTTTCACAACGCATTAAGTGTGTGACCTCAGGCCACTACTCTAGTACCACAATACAAAATCTACAATACAAAATCCATGTGTAAATGTGTGTAGAGTGCAGGGGAGGATCATGTGTATGTGTAAGTGTGTGCCTGTGCCTCTTCACAGTCCCCGCTGTTCCATAAGGTGTCACGCTCCTGCTCTTCCCCCCCTGGTGCTGGTTGCCCTGCATCACGTCTCCCTCGCTGCAGCGGGATCTACAGGCGTCTTGTCTCAGACGGATTGTCGGGCTTCCATGCCTCAGCTGGATTGTCGGGCTTCCATGCCTCAACCGGCTCGCCAGGCTCTCACGCTCCTGCCGGTTCGTTGGTCTCTCACGCCCCAACCAGCTTGCCCAGTGCCCATGTCTCGGCCGGTTGGCCCAGGTGGGGACGCCGGGTGGCGCCCTAAAGGGGGGTACTGTCACGTCTGCTCCCCCGGCACTTGAGGGCACCAGGCTGCCATGCATCACTCACTCCTATCCTCTATTACGCACACCTGCCTTCCCTCGTCACGCGCATCAGTGATATTGGACTTACTTGGACTCACTCATCTGTTTATTTCCTCCCCTATATTTGTCAGTTCCCTTGCTCTGTTCCCCAATGCTGCATTGATTGTTACCGCCTCGTTCCATGTCCATTCTATATTCAATGTTTTACTCGTACCTGCTTCTTTTCTCCAGCGTCATCCCATGTGACATAAGGTGTATTTTCATCAGTTTATTTTTATGTGATTCTACTGCTTGCATCAGTTTCCTGATGTGGAATAGAGTTCAATGTATCCATTGCTCTATGTAGTACTGTGCACCTTCCATAGTGCATTCCGCATGTCCATACTTATTACAAAAACAAGTAGTAATGAAGTCAATCTCTCCTCTACTTTGAGCCATGAGAGAATGCCAAATTAAAGTTAGATCCCTGTGTACATTTAAGGGCCAGCCATGCTTCCCTGTTCTGAGCCAATTTAAATTTTCCTAAGTCCCACTTTGTGGCACCTGACCACATGCGCCAAAACTAGAGTCTGTAGAACCTGCCTTGTTGATAGTGTTGTTAACAAAAAGCTGCAGTTAATTCCAGAATGGGTGGCAAGAAATAAGTTAGTCCTAAATATTTCTTAAACAAAAAGCATTGCATTTGGGACAAATCATAACCTAAATCCTAAACCTCAAATACATATTGTAATGAATAATGTGGAAATTGAGTAAGTTGAGGAGACTAAACTGCTTAGAGTAACCCTGGATTGTAAACTCTCATGGTCAAAACATGTTGATGCAACAGTAGTTAAAATGGGGAGAAGTCTGTCCAAAATAAAGCACTGCTCCGCCTTCTTAAAAGTTGCGTCATACTGCGGCACACCTTGCGTGCTGCTGCAGCATTTTGTGGAACTTCAATTAATTGTCAGCCATTTTTGCTGTTACTGCAAGTTATTGCTAGTTTGACCACCAGAGGGCATCTTTGAGAAACATTTGATAGTAATTCTGTATTGGCATTACCAGAGAATTTAAAACCTTTTTTGTAATAACATAGTATATGGGACTGATTTTAAGAAATTTGGCTAATTCATTTGATTAATATTATGGTGTTTCTATTCAGAAAAAAATGAAAAACAAAACCCTCAGGGTGTCCATTAGGATGAGATGGAAAATATGGCACTGTACAACGTGACGGTCGGGAGTAGGCAACAGGATTGAAGGATTCTAAATTGTTTGCCTTCATGAGACAACTTTGTTCCAATATTTCTGTAAATCAGTGATATTTATTCCCATAGTAATTCGATATGGATCCATAACTAAATCAACATCTGCATTTTGAAAGAGTATTATTTATATCATTATTTATTTTACGTTCCCCAATTCTATCAGCATATCGATTGCACAACCAGGGCTGGAAAAACCTTGGATCACTGCTATTCTAACTTCCGCGAAGCATATAAGGCCCTGCCCCGCCCTCCTTTCGGAAAAGCTGACCACAACTTTTTGTTGATCCCTGCCTACAGACAGAAACTAAAACAAGAAGCTCCCGCGCTGAGGTCTGTTCAACGCTGGTCCGACCAATCTGATTCCACACTCCAAGACTGCTTCCATCACGTGGACTGGGATATGTTTCGTATTGCGTCAGACAACAAAATTGACGAATACGCTGATTCGGTGAGCGAGTTCATTAGAACGTGCGTTGAAGATGTCCTTCCCATAGCAACAATTAAAACATTCCCAAACCAGAAACAGTGGATTGATGGCAGCATTCGCGTGAAACTGAAAGCCCGAACCACTGCTTTTAATCAGGGCAAGGTGACCGGAAACATGACCGAATACAAACAGTGTAACTATTCCCTCCGCAAGGCAATCAAACAAGCTAAGCGTCAGTATAGAGACAAAGTAGAATCTCAATTCAACGGCTCAGACACAAGAGGTATGTGGCAGGGTCTACAGTCAATCACGGATTACAAAAAGAAAACCAGCCCAGTCACGGACCAGGATGTCTTGCTCCCAGGCAGACTAAATAACTTTTTTGCCCGCTTTGAGGACAATACAGTGCCACTGACACGGCCCGCAACTAAAACATGTGGACTCTCCTTCACTGCAGCCGACGTGAGGAAAACATTTAAACGTGTCAACCCTCGCAAGGCTGCAGGCCCAGACGGCATCCCCAGCCGCGCCCTCAGAGCATGCGCAGACCAGCTGGCTGGTGTGTTTACGGACATATTCAATCAATCCCTATCCCAGTCTGTTGTTCCCACATGCTTCAAGAGGGCCACT
Source organism: Oncorhynchus tshawytscha (assembly GCF_018296145.1). Classification (NCBI taxonomy): domain Eukaryota; kingdom Metazoa; phylum Chordata; class Actinopteri; order Salmoniformes; family Salmonidae; genus Oncorhynchus; species Oncorhynchus tshawytscha. The sequence goes on from NC_056443.1 coordinate 12,988,959, forward strand.
ATTGTTCCTGTTCCCAAGAAAGCTAAGGTAACTGAGCTAAATGACTACCGCCCTGTAGCACTCATTTCCGTCATCATGAAGTGCTTTGAGAGACTAGTAAAGGAACACATCACCTCCACCCTACCTGACACCCTAGACCCACTCCAATTTGCTTACCCCCCAAATAGGTCCACAGACGATGCAATCTCAACCACACTGCACACTGCCCTAACCCATCTGGACAAGAGGAATACCTATGTGAGAATGCTGTTCATCGACTACAGCTCGGCATTTAACACCGTAGTGCCCTCCAAGCTCGTCATCAAGCTCGAGACCCTGGGTCTCGACCCCGCCCTGTGCAACTGGGTACTGGACTTCCTGACGGGCCGCTCCCAGGTGGTGAGGGTAGACAACAACATTTCCACCCCGCTGATCCTCAACACTGGGGCCCCACAAGTGTGGGTTCTGAGCCCTCTCCTGTACTCCCTGTTCACCCACGACTGCGTGGCCACGCACGCATCCAACTCAATCATCAAGTTTGCGGACGACACAACAGTGGTAGGCTTGATTACCAACAACGACGAGACGGCCTACAGGGAGGAGGTGAGGGCCCTCGGAGTGTGGTGTCAGGAAAATAACCTCACACTCAACGTCAACAAAACTAAGGAGATGATTGTGGACTTCAGGAAACAGCAGAGGGAACACCCCCCTATCCACATCGATGGAACAGTAGTGGAGAGGGTAGTAAGTTTTAAGTTCCTCGGCGTACACATCACAGACAAACTGAATTGGTCCACCCACACAGACAGCATCGTGAAGAAGGCGCAGCAGCGCCTCTTCAACCTCAGGAGGCTGAAGAAATTCGGCTTGTCACCAAAAGCACTCACAAACTTCTACAGATGCACAATCGAGAGCATCCTGTCGGGCTGTATCACCGCCTGGTACAGCAACTGCTCCTCCCACAACCGTAAGGCTCTCCAGAGGGTAGTGAGGTCTGCACAACGCATCACCGGGGGCAAACTACCTGCCCTCTAGGACACCTACCCCAACCGATGTCACAGGAAGGCCATAAAGATCATCAAGGACAACAACCACCCGAGCCACTGCCTGTTCACCCCGCTATCATCCAGAAGGCGAGGTCAGTACAGGTGCATCAAAGCTGGGACCGAGAGACTGAAAAACAGCTTCTATCTCAAGGCCATCAGACTGTTAAACAGCCACCACTATCATTGAGTGGCTGCTGCCAACACACTGACTCAACTCCAGCCACTTTAATAATGGGAATTGATGGGAAATTCTGTCAAATATATCACTAGCCACTTTAAACAATGCTACCTAATATAATGTTTACATACCCTACATTATTCATCGCATATGTATATGTATATACTGTACTCTATATCATCTACTGCATCCTTATGTAATACATGTATCACTAGCCACTTTAACTATGCCACTTTGTTTACATACTCATCTCATATGTATATACTGCACTCAATACCATCTACTGTATCTTGCCTATGCCGCTCTGTACCATCACTCGCTTTATCCCCTTACACTTGTGTCTATAAGGTAGTAGTTTTGGAATTGTTAGCTAGATTACTTGTTGGTTATTACTGCATTGTCGGAACTAGAAGCACAAGCATTTCGCTACACTCGCATTAACATCTGCTAACCATGTGTATGTGACAAATAATATTCGATTTGATTTGATTTGATTTGATTTCTGTGTTGTGGGTTTGTGTATATGTATGTATTTCAGGAAATGGCTCCCTGGATTTGAAGCAGCTGATTGGTCGGTGTCACACCCTGACCATAGTTTGCTTTGTATGTTTCTATGTTTGTTTGGTCAGGGTGTGATCTGAGTGGGCATTCTATGTTGTGTGTCTAGTTTGTCTGTTTCTGTGTTTGGCCTGATATGGTTCTCAATCAGAGGCAGGTGTTAGTCATTGTCTCTGATTGGGAACCATATTTAGGTAGCCTGGGTTTCACTGTGTGTGTTTGTGGGTGATTGTTCCTGTCTTTATGTTTTGCACCAGATAGGGCTGTTTTGAGTTCTCACGTTTATTGTTTTCGTTAGTTTATTCATGTATAGCGTCTTCATTAAAGAAACATGAATAACCACCACGCTGCGTTTTGGTTCTCCTCTCCTTCACCACAAGAGAACCGTTACAGTCGGTCCCATCGATGAGTGGAGATCTGACCCCGCCCTCTCGACAGCAGATACAGCTGTCTTCAATTACAAACTCCTTCTTCTTCTGTTCCTTTGATAGGAGAGAGAGCTTCTTGGTATGTCCTGTGTTTCGTTGTTGGTCTGTATAATTTGTTGCCAGTATTTTGTAAACGGTCCTGAAGAGGTACAGTGCCTTGTGAAAGTATTCGGCCCCCTTGAACTTTGCGACCTTTTGCCATATTTCAGGCTTCAAACATAAAGATATAAAACTGTATTTTTTTGTGAAGAATCAACAACAAGTGGGACACAATCATGAAGTGGAACGACATTTATTGGATATTTCAAACTTTTTTTAAACAAATCAAAAACTGAAAAATTGGGCGTGCAAAATTATTCAGCCCCTTTACTTTCAGTGCAGCAAACTCTCTCCAGAAGTTCAGTGAGGATCTCTGAATGATCCAATGTTGACCTAAATAACTAATGATGATAAATACAATCCACCTGTGTGTAATCAAGTCTCCGTATAAATGCACCTGCACTGTGATAGTCTCAGAGGTCCGTTAAAAGCGCAGAGAGCATCATGAAGAACAAGGAACACACCAGGCAGGTCCGAGATACTGTTGTGAAGAAGTTTAAAGCCGGATTTGGATACAAAAAGATTTCCCAAGCTTTAAACATCCCAAGGAGCACTGTGCAAGCGATAATATTGAAATGGAAGGAGTATCAGAAATCTGCAAATCTACCAAGACCTGGCCGTCCCTCTAAACTTTCAGCTCATACAAGGAGAAGACTGATCAGAGATGCAGCCAAGAGGCCCATGATCACTCTGGATGAACTGCAGAGATCTACAGCTGAGGTGGGAGACTCTGTCCATAGGACAACAATCAGTCGTATATTGCACAAATCTGGCCTTTATGGAAGAGTGGCAAGAAGAAAGCCATTTCTTAAAGATATCCATAAAAAGTGTTGTTTAAATTTTGCCACAAGCCACCTGGGAGACACACCAAACATGTGGAAGAAGGTGCTCTGGTCAGATGAAACCAAAATGGAACTTTTTGGCATCAATGCAAAACGTTATGTTTGGCGTAAAAGCAACACAGCTCATCACCCTGAACACACCATCCCCACTGTCAAACATGGTGGTGGCAGCATCATGGTTTGGGCCTGCTTTTCTTCAGCAGGGACAGGGAAGATGGTTAAAATTGATGGGAAGATGGATGGAGCCAAATACAGGACCATTCTGGAAGAAAACCCGATGGAGTCTGCAAAAGACCTGAGACTGGGACGGAGATTTGTCTTCCAACAAGACAATGATCCAAAACATAAAGCAAAATCTACAATGGAATGGTTCAAAAATAAACATATCCAGGTGTTAGAATGGCCAAGTCAAAGTCCAGACCTGAATCCAATCGAGACTCAGTGGAAAGAACTGAAAACTGCTGTTCACAAATGCTCTCCATCCAACCTCACTGAGCTCGAGCTGTTTTGCAAGGAGGAATGGGAAAAAATTTCAGTCTCTCGATGTGCAAAACTGATGGAGACATACCCCAAGCGACTTACAGCTGTAATCGCAGCAAAAGGTGGCGCTACAAAGTATTAACTTAAGGGGGCTGAATAATTTTGCACGCCAAATTTTTCAGTTTTTGATTTGTTAAAAAAGTTTGAAATATCCAATAAATGTAGTGGTCCTGCTGCTGGGTTGTTGCCCTCCTACGGCCGCTTCCACGTCTCCTGATGTACTGGCCAGTCTCCTGGTAGCACCTCCATGCTCTGGACACTACGCTGATAGACACAGCAAACCTTCTTGCCACAGCTCGCATTGATGTGCTATCCTGGATGAGCTGCACTACCTGAGCCGCTTGTGTGGGTTGTAGACTCTGTCTCATGCTACCACTAGAGTGAAAGCACCGCCAGCATTCAAAAGTGACCAAAACACCAGCCAGGAGGCATAGGAACTGAGAAGTGGTCTGTGGTCACCTCCTGCAGAACCACTCCTTTATTGGGGGTGTCTTGCTAATTGCCTATAATTTCCACCTGTTGTCTATACCATTTGCACAACAGCATGTGAAAATTATTGTCAATCAGTGTTGCTTTCTAAGTGGACAGTTTGATTTCACAGAAGTGTTATTGACTTGGAGTTACATTGTGTTGTTTAAGTGTTCCCGTTATTTTTTGAGCAGTGTATATACCCATAGTACTGACTATGTCTATGAACGCTAGGTAAGACCTAGGCGGACCGTCCCTTGTATTTTAGTTAGTGTGCCAGGTGGTGCTAAGATGGGTAAGTAGTTTGTGTTGGGGGGCTAGGGTGAGTCTGTTATATCTGGAGTATTTCTCCTGTCTTATACGGTGTCCTGTGTGAATTTAAGTATGCTCTCTAATTCTCTCTTTCTCTCTCTCGGGGGACCTGAGCCCTAGGACCATGGCTCAGGACTACCTGGCATGATGACTCCTTGCTGTCCCCAGTCCACCTGGCCATGCTGCTGCTCGAGTTTCAACTGTTCTGCCTGCGGCTATGGAACCCTGACCTGTTCACCGGCCGTGCTACCTGTCCTACACCTGCTGTTTTCAACTCTCTAGAGACAGCAGGAGTGGTAGAGATACTCTCAATGATCGGCTATGAAAAGCCAACTGACATTTACTCCTGAGGTGCTGACCTGTTGCACCCTCGACATCTACTGTGATTATTATTATTTGACCATGCTGGTCATTTATGAACATTTGAACATCTTGGTCATGTTCTGTTATAATCTCCACCTGGCACAGCCAGAGGACTGGCCACCCCTCATAGCCCTGGTTCCTCTCTAGGTTTCTTCCTAGGTTTTGGCCTTTCTAGGGAGTTTTTCCTAGCCAGTGTGCTTCTACACCTGCATTGCTTGCTGTTTGGGGTTTTAGGCTGGGTTTCTGTAAAGCGCTTTGAGATATCAGCTGATGTAAGAAGGGCTATATACATTTGATTTAGTAGGTAGGAGTTTTGGTTCTGTCCAGCCCCTTTTCCACAAATTACCATGTGAAAGAAATACATTCCCTGTTAACGGTAAAATTCTCTGCATCTGTCATCGTTACCCGCACCTGCAGTCACATACTACTTTCACTCCACAGAGAGTTGAGAGTAGCAGGGTGTTGTATTCCCTCCAAGAGGTGTGCGTAACAATGTCATTAACAAAATCTGTTTATTAGGCTACTGTGCAGTCTACAATACATACTGTAGTGAACATGGAAAGTGCCTAACACCTTACATAAGGGAGAGCAGGCCATGTCTGTACAACAGAATGCGGGAGACCGGGGTTCAAATCCCCATTGGGGAGGAAGGATGTCCTTGCAAATAAGAATTGTTTAACTGATTTAATATGTGTTATTTCATGTTTGTGATGTTTTTCACTATGACACAATGTAGAAAAATGTAAAAATGACGCAGAACAGTATAGTTGTAGGCTTTTGCATCTAACTTTCATATGCTCTTTAAATAAGACCTACACCATTTTTAACAGAACCTTACTCAACACTAGTAAGACTCATTCTGCCTATGGCAGGCCTACAGTATATATATATTTTTTTTAAGTTAAATGATGTGACTCTGCCAATAATTACATTTAAGCGATTGGAGGAGGGGCATTTTCCAATAGATTTTCTCACAGATCCTAAGGGGCTTTTACATAATTCTAAATGAATTAATATTCAATTTCTTTAACCCTTTCACACGTACCATCACAAGGGTGTGATCATTCTACAGTGGTCCCTGAAGCGTACGATCACACTAGAATGCTTATTTAGAACGGACAGTTTCGAATGACGCAACAATCAGCGTTTGAGCTGGCCACACTTGATTCAGAAACTATTTACACAAACACAGTCCTTACAGAATTATATCCAGAATGTGAGCAGTTTATTTTGGATGCAATGTTCAGATATTCACAGCAATATCTATCATAACACAATAATTCAAACCAGAAAAATGTAGGCTACATTTGTCCTAGCACTAACTGTGGAAAGATTGACGCAACATAAGCCGTCGTATTTGTATAACTCTCAGCTGACAAACTACAATATGAATTAGTTCACATCACGGGTGAGCTCATCATTGATCAAAATATAGCACATAGTGGACTTTCTACTAGGGCACACCGCCTCAGTGCTAACAGTAACACTCTGGTTCATTGGCACATGATTACTGTGTACAATAGCTGTAGGCTCGACAGAGGCATTCAGGGGAGTTAAAGGGACTTAAATTATGTTACTTACATTGTGACTGCCAATGCTCCTGGGATAATGTACATTTGCTGCAGCATGACTACAACTCAGCAACACATTGGTAGGTACTATCTGAGCTAGGTTTAAGGCTGTGGCAGTTACACAATTTCATCAGTCGGTGATTGTCAAGCAAAAAACTGTCAGTCTCACAGTGATTAACCATAATTAACATAAACAAATGTAGCATCTCCTGGCTTCCACACATAGCCTACAAGCCACTGATGCAGACCTTTGGAACATCTACATTTGTATTCTAAGAAATCCATGTAATATAGCCTACACCTTCACAATAAATCCATTATTTATTTCAGACAGGTCTAAAGAAGCATGATATGAAGAATAGTATACTCTGAGTTGTCATTATGTTAGGTCCTGATCTGGCTATGCCAAATGGCTATGGGCTACACTAATTCATTTAGCAGACCAGATTTGCTTAGAATTCTGTGGCAGAATTCTGTTGAGGGAGTGCGCACATGCGGCTATCCTTTGCTGAGCTGTTAACAAAGAAGTAAGTACTCCTATATGCTTAATTTAGAGTTATTCATGTAACTTGAATTGTTCTACAAACATTGGGCTATATGTTTTGATTTGTAATCAATTGTAAGGCTACATGACGCGACTCTAATAATGATTTGAAAAAAGTTGCTTGAAAGGCATGAGCTCTGCTTTGTTTTTTTGAGTATGCTGTACACACTTCATCAGTCTCTCATTTACAATTTGACAAGCACTTGATAATGCCTCGAATTTCACGGCAGCATCCCCTTTGTGTGGCTGCAATGCACCAGTCTTTATCCAATTCCGAGGTGCATATAGAAGATATTGGAAGAACAGTCCACATTTACTTTTCGTCAGCCAACAAGATGAGTTGGCTTAATAACAAACAGCAAAAGCACTAGCCTATGTCAATCTACTATCCCCCATAGTACAAAAGTTGAAAAATAAATATTCCAAACTTAGTCTGCTACAGTTATGGGATGCGATAGATCCCAAATTAATACAACTACTAGAATCAAATAACATATTTGGCTGACAAAACAGATCAGCATATTTAGCTTAAAATGTTGATAAACTATTAGGCTATTTCTTCACATTATAAGTGCAGCAATGCTCACAAGGCATTGTGTGCGCGCAGCTTATGTATGCCAGTTAGGCTCTACACCCCTTGGAAAGCGGATTCATGTTCTAAATTTTAAGAAGTTATTTGGCCAGTTTAGTTGTGATACAAACCTTATCAAAACATATAGGCCTATGGGCTAGGCTATACGAGGTGACAAAAAAAAATGCTAAAAAAAAAGGCTTTGTCTGCTGCCTTACGCTGGGCATAATTCACAAAGGATAATATATAATTCAGTCATTCAAGTGATAGGCTAATATTCTCACCCAACAGACTATTCTTGAATTAATCTTGTCTTTACATATACTAAATAATATATCTGTGAAATTTGTTTTGATTTTGAATGGATCATTATCATGCACCTATCTCGAAACAGGGGCAGGGTAAAAAATACATTCAATCTATGCACTTAAATAGCGAATGGAGTACCGCTTTTCCCATGGTCCATTTTCATGCCAGCCAGGTAGGCTATAATCCTGTTGTGATGATAAGCCATGTGCTTAATATTAGGAAAGTTGAGAAATAAATATAGTAGGCCTAGCCTACAGAAAGCTAAGGCCATAGAGGCCATCACTCTATTTTCTCGCATAATTGCATAACCTATAGAAATGTTGCTCAACATGAACTCATGGGCTCTCATGAAGTGTTTGATTATATTTTCAATTACATTTGCATTGATGTCAGAGTGATTAGAGGGACAATATAGTGCTGAGTACCAGGCAGTTAGCAAGTTTGGTAGGCTACTAATAAAATCAAATCAAATGTATTTCTATAGCCCTTCTTACATATGCTGATATATCAAAGTGCTGTACAGAAACCCAGCCTAAATGCAAGCAATGCAGCAAGCAATGCAGGTGTAGAAGCACGGTGCCTAGGAAAAACTCTAGGAAGAAACCTAGAGAAGAACCAGGCTATGAGGGGTGGCCAGTTCTCTTCTGGCTGTGACGGGTAGAGATTATAACAGAACCAAGATGGCCAAGATGTTCAAATGTTCATAAATGACCAGCATGGTCAAATAATAGTAATCACAGTGAACTAATGAGAAGCATCAGAGCTTGGAGAAGCCTAATTACAGTGGCTAAACAATCACGTGGAATTTGACTGCCTTCATGACTAGTGACTGCCGGTGTGGCGGTAATACGGTCACCGCAACCTGCCCTAGCTGGGCTTGGGTCATTGTAAGTCATTGTTTCAATGCAGCCTTGAAATGTGTGAACATAGTTCAGGAGCCAAGATGATTTGGATGGACTCATTCCTGTAGAGCAGTGGTTCCCAAACTTTTTACAGTCCCATACCCCTTCAAACATTCAACCTCCAGCTGCTTACCTCCTCTAGCACCAGGGTCAGCTTACTCCCAAATGTTGTTTTTTGCCATCATTGCAAGCCTGCCACACAATACAATACAATAAATATTTTAAACATAAGAATGAGTGTGAATTTTTGTCACAACCAGGCTTTTCACAGAACTGCTTGTTGCAATTTCGATGAGGCTCTCTTGTTCAGATATCGGTATGTGGACTGGAGGCAGGGCATGAAAAGGATAATGAATCCAGTTGTTTGTGTCATCCGTTTCCGGAAAGTACCTCCGTAATTGCGCACCAACTCACTCGGGTGCTTCACTATATCACATTTGACATTGTCCGTAAGATTGAGTTCATTTGCACACAAAAAAATCATACAATGATAGAAAGACCTGTGTTGTCCTTGTTAATGCAGCCAGAGAAGTGCTCCAACTTCTTAATCATAGCCTCAATTTTGTCCTTTATTTAACCAGTTAAGAACAATTTATTATTTACAATGACAGCCTACTGGGGAACAGTGAGTTAACTGCCCTGTTCAGAGGTTGAACAAAATATGTTTACCTTGTCAGCTCGAGGATTCAATACAGAAACCTTTCATTTACTGACCCAATGCTCTAACCACGAGGCTACCTGCCACCCCAGATAGGCCAGTCGTGTGAGAAACTCCTCATCATGCAAGTGGTCAGACAAGTGAAACTTATGGCCAGTAAAGAAACTTTAAGCTTGTCTCTCAATTTAAAAAAATGTGTCAATACTTTGCCCCTTGATAACCAGCGCACTTTAGTTGTAAAAGCGTTACATGGTTGCTGCCCATATCATTGCAGAGTGCAAAAATGACATGACAGTTCAGGGGGCTTGTTTTAACAAAGTTAATTAACCATTTTCACTATAGTGTCCAAAACGTCTTTCAAGCTGTCAGGCATTCCCTTGGCAGCAAGAGCCTCTTGGTGGATGTTGCAGTGTACCCAAGTAGCAACTGCGTTGCCCCGCGTCACCACTCCACTATGTCTCCCTGTCATGGCTTCTGCACCATATTGAACACCAAAGTCCATTTGATGCCCCAAAGCTGTCCAGTACTTTAAAAATATCCTCTACTGGTGTACTGGATGTCTTCCTTAATTGAACCCCCACAAATGTAACGGACATATACCAGGAGTTGTGCCAGGCCCGCCACATCTGTTGACTCATCCAGCTGTAACGCATAGAATTCACTGGCTTGTGTGTGAAGCAGTAAATGCTTCAAAACATCTCCTGCCATGTCACTGATGCATTGTGAAACAGTGTTGTTTGATGAAGGAATTGGCTGTATATTTTTTGGGGCCTTTTCCCCCAGCATTGTCCCAGCCATATCCACAGCAGCAGGAATAATTAAGTCCTCCACAATTGTATGGGGCTTGCCTGTTCTAGCCACTTGGTAACTAACCATATAAGATGCTTCTAGCTCCTTCTTATTAATGGTATCTGTTGCTTTTATACATGTCTTACTACTCGGAAATCGTCTTAATTCTTGCTAAAAAAAACTCCTGGGGCTTATTTTTCAAATTGTGATGTTTTGTTTCTAAATGTCTGCGCAAGAGTGAAGGTTTCATTGAGTTGTGAGATAATACTTTTGCACATATTACACACTGTGGCTGAGGAAAGGCATTACTCCCAATATAAGTGAACCCCAAATGAATGTAGTTCTCATCTTATTTGTGCCTCTTCGATGGTCCAACGTCCCTGTCTGATGTTCGGTGCTTTCCAGGGTATGGGGCAGTAGCTCTTCAGCTGCATCTGATTCACAACTGTTAGTGTCCATGCTAGCTGGGCTAACAACAAATGTAAAATTACTGATGCTAGCATTGGATGTGCTCGTGGAAGCAGAACAGCTTGTGTCATCGACAGGTACAGGTAGAGCTTGTATGTGTCTCTATGGATGCGGGAATTACCTTTTAAAATCATTTTAGAGCAAACGGAATGAGCAGCAGCTACATTTGGCTACATACGGACCGTTAGTGGAATTCCCGCGAGAGAGTAATGGTTAATGTGATTGCATGTTCATTATTTGACTAGGCTACCTGTATTTGACCCTGTGTTGCTATTTTCTGAACACTAGATGGTTTAATTTTTATTTTTGGCAGTGAAACGAGGCTACTCAGGCGACAAAAAAACTCACGCAAATGTATAGCCCAATTGGAAAAATATAAATGGACTGTTTGAAAATATGAAGAAAAAATATTTTAATAAAGAAACTAATGTGAATATCATTTTTATTTGGCGTACCCCCGACGCATTGCGCATACCACCAGTTTGGGAATACCTGCTGTACAGCATCTTTTGTTTCCAGAAAGTGTTAAAGTTATCTGTAAAAGTTATAGTAATCTACAGTAATCTTTTAGCCAGGTGTGTAATGCCAGTAGCCTGCTGAATCTTTTACAGCCACGGCCCAACGATGATTTCAGACCTGAAATAATTGGCCACTTTTTGGAATCTTTCAGAGAGAATCATTTCTTTAAAATCCATTTTCAGCAGATACTAGCTAGCCCTCCTAATGTTGTTTGACCCCACATGGACTACAACAGCGTCAGCTCCTGGCAGCTGTTGCAAAACGGTCAGAAGCAGCCTTGTTATGTCCTGTATTCGTGCTCCAGGATAGCACAGGGTTTTTGCCACGGGAACCAAGATGTTTCTTACCATAGAGCTGCAAATGACGACAGCTTGTGCAATGGCCGAGGACATCAGGCCGTTCTTTTGCTTTGGGTGGTTCATAGACCCCAAATACTATTTGAACCCAGGTCAGAATCCTCTACCACCACAGCTGTACCTGATGTGTGTATGAGAGAGAAGTGGAGCGAGAGACACTGTGAGCAACAGAGATGGCAAAGTATAGAGAAACTGTAGGAGACAGAGAAATAGTGAGCAAAAGAGAGAGAAACAGAATGAACGAATGAGAGAGAGAGATGGATGGATAAATGTGGTTGAGTTCCACAGATGTGTGACTGGGGTCACATCAACTCCTGAACCCTCCTTTCTCCCTCTCATCCTCCTCCTCCTTCCCTCTCTCTCTCTCTCTTTCTCTCACACTCACATGCACTCTCTCGTGCCCTCTCTCTGGGCTTTAAAAGCCACTGGAGTGTACAGAATCAGCCTGGATTCGGCTGTGCTCATGCCGACCAATATCCTCCCCTTGCTATGCATTGGTTGCCGCCCGTTGGTTGCCGTGCATTGGTTGCCATAATAATGTTGTAAGTTGGTGGGTGCTTATATTTGTTCTATTTCACACATGTACAAGTGAATATTAATATGCATATGTGAATTGGAAATGTGTATTTAGCATATCCCTACTCTCTCTGAGACAACCTCGTAGTGTGGGATCATGACAAGGGTAGTGTGGGATCATGACAAGGGTCTGACATCATCAACAGCGACCCTGGAACAATGGACGTTTGCTGCCATGCGCTGGTTGCTGTGTGTTCAATGCATTGCCATTTGTTTCATGCATTTTAATGGGTCTGAGCACATAGTCTGTTTACTTTACCTTCATTATGCTATATGCCCATAATGACACTAAAGGAGAAAGAAAGAGGTAGATGGGGGGAGAGAGTGGAGACTGGCCTAGCCAGTCTCCAGATCTCAACCCCATAGAATATCTTTGGAGGGAGCTGAAAGTCCGTGTTGCCTAGCAACAGCCCCAAAACATCACTGCTCTAGAGGAGATCTGCATGGAGGATTGGGCCAAAATACCAGCAACAGTGTGTGAAAACCTTGTGAAGACTTACAGAAAACGTTTGACCTCTGTCTTTGCCAACAAAGGGTATATAACAAAGTATTGAGACACTTTTGTTATTGACCAAATACTTATTTTCCACCATAATTTGCAAATAAATTAATAAAAAATCCTACAACGTGATTTTCTGGATTTTTTTTCTCATTTTGTCTGTCATAGTTGAAGTGTACCTATGATGAAAATTACAGGCCTCTCTCATCTTTTTAAGTGGGAGAACTTGCACAATTGGTGGCTGACTAAATACTTTTTTGCCCCACTGTATATCATTTTGGTCAGTATAAATGCCATTTAGACATTTCTTATGCCATTTGGCCGTGGTTCACTGATTTTTGGATTTGGAAGCAGACTTCCTATCATCATATATTGCAAATGGACAAAACATAGGCCTTATGGACAAACTCAATAAAATAAGACAAAAGTATATTCATACGGTTATTATACAGTGGGGAGAACAAGTATTTGATACACTGCCGATTTTGCAGGTTTTCCTACTTACAAAGCATGTAGAGGTCTGTAATTTTTATTATAGGTACACTTCAACTGTGAGAGACGGAATCTAAAACAAAATTCCAGAAAAATCACATTGTAGGATTTTTAATGAATTTATTTGCATTTTATTGCATTAGATAAGTATTTGATCACCTACCAACCAGTAAGAATTCCGGCTCTCACAGACCTGTTCTCCCCTCATTACCTGTATTAACTGCACCTGTTTGAACTCGTTACCTGTATAAAAGACACCTGTCCACACACTCAATCAAACAGACTCCAACCTCTCCACAATGGCCAAGACCAGAGAGCTGTGTAAGGACATCGGGGATAAAATTGTAGACCTGCACAAGGCTGGGATGGGCTTCAGGACAATAGGCAAGCAGCTTGGTGAGAAGGCAACAACTGTTGGCGCAATTATTAGAAAATGGAAGAAGTTCAACATGACGGTCAATCACCCTCGGTCTGGGGCTCCATGCAAGATCTCACCTCGTGGGGCATCAATGATCATGAGGAAGGTGAGAGATCAGCTCAGAACTACACGGCAGGACCTGGTCAATGACCTGAAGAGAGCTGGGACCACAGTCTCAAAGAAAACCATTAGTAACACTCCCGAGCCGGAGCCACCACCGTGGACAGACGCCCACCCGGACCCTCCCCTATGGGTTTAAGTGTGCGGCCGGGAGTCCGCACCTTGGGGGGAGGGGGGGTTCTGTCACGCCCTGGTCTTAGTATTTTGTGTTTTCTATATTTATTTGGTCAGGCCATGGTGTGACATGGGTTTATTTTGTGTTGTGTTTATGTATGGGGGTTTTTCGTAGGTTTTGGGATTGTGGCTTAGTGGGGTGTTCTAGCAAAGTCTATGGTTGCCTGAGGCGGTTCTCAATCAGAGGCAGGTGATTCTCGTTGTCTCTGATTGGGAACCATATTTAGGCAGCCATATTCTTTGAGTGTTTCGTGGGTGAAACACTCAAACACTTTGTGTTAGTTGTCACCAGATAGGCTGTATAGGTTTTCACGTTCCGTTTGTTGTTTTTGTATTGTCGTGTTTATTCATCATTAAACATGTATCGTATTAACCACGTTGCATTTTGGTCCGACTCTCTTTCGACGGAAGAAAACCGTAACAGAATCACCCACCACACCAGGACCAAGCAGCGTGGTGACAGGCAGCGGCAGCAGGAGCAACCAAGGTTGGAATATACGACTTGGGAGGAAATAGACAGGTGGGCAGTAGACCCAGAGAGAGTGCCGGAGCCCGCCCGGGATTCGCTGGAGCAGTGCGAAGAGGGCTATAGGAGAATGGAGTCGAAGAGACAAGCCCGGCGGTGCAGAAGGAAGCCCGAGAGTCAGCCCCAAAAATTTCTTGGGGGGAGGGCTCAGGGAGAGTGCGGCAGAGTTAGGGTTCAAACCTGAGCCAACTCCCCCTGTTTATCGTGAGGAGCAGCGATCACAGGACTTCTGGACGTGGGAGGAGATATTGGACGGAAAAGGACCCTGGACACAGCCTGGAGAATATCGCCGCCCCAAAGAAGAACTGGAGGCGGCGAAAGCGGAAAGACGCTGGCATGAAGAGGCAGCACGGCGACGCGGATGGAAGCCCGAGAGTCAGCCCCAAAAATTTATTGGGAGGGGCTCAGGGAGAGTGTGGCAGAGTCAGGGTTCAGACCTGAGCCAACTCCCCCTGTTTATCGTGAGGAGCCAAGGAGGAGACCAGAACCAGAGCCGGTGTTGGAGGTGAGTGAAGCAGAGACTGTGAAGGAGTTAATGGGGAAAGTGGAGGAGAGAGTTATGAGGGAGTTGCTAGGTTGGTGCTTTAGATACGATATTCGCCCGACGGAGCGTGTCGGGGATTGATGGCACCTGGGTCAGCGCTCCATACTCGTCCTGAAGTGCGTGTTAGTCGGCTGGTGAAGAGTGTGCCAGCCTCACGCACTAGGCCTCCTGTGTACCTACCTAGCCCTGCACGTCCTGCTCTCAGGCTCTCCAGTACACCTTCACGGTCCGGTCCATCCTGTGCCACCTTCACACACCAGTCCTCCGGTGGCAGCTCCCCGCACCAGGCTTCCTGTGCGTGTCCTCGGCCCAGTACCACCAGTGCCAGCACCACGCACCAGGCCTTCAGTGCGCCTCGCCTGTTCAGCGCTGTCAGAGCCTTTCTCCTCTCCAGCGCTGTCGGAGTCTCCCACCTGTTTAGCGCTGTCGGAGTCTCCCGCCTGTTTAGCGCTAACAGAGCCTTCCTCCTCTCCAGCGCTGCCGGAGTCTCCCGCCTGTCTAGCG
Organism: Oncorhynchus tshawytscha; assembly: GCF_018296145.1. Taxonomy (NCBI): domain Eukaryota; kingdom Metazoa; phylum Chordata; class Actinopteri; order Salmoniformes; family Salmonidae; genus Oncorhynchus; species Oncorhynchus tshawytscha. The sequence goes on from NC_056443.1 coordinate 13,004,312, forward strand.
CTATCAGAGCCTTCCTCCTCTCCAGCGCTGCCGGAGTCTCCCGCCTGTTTAGCACTGCCAGAGCCTTCCTTCTCTCCAGCGCTGCCGGAGTCTCCTACCTGTTCAGCGCAGCCAGAGCTGCTAATCTGCATGGAGAAGCCAGAGCTTCCAGTCTGCATGGAGCAGCCAGAGCTTCCAGTCTGTATGGAGCAGCCAGAGCTGCCAGTCTGCATGGAGCAGCCAGAGCTGCCAGTCTGCATGGAGCAGCCAGAGCTGCCAGTCTGCATGGAGCAGCTAGAGCCGCCAGTCAGCCAGGATCTTCCAGATCCGCCAGTCAGCCAGGATCCGCCAGTCAGCCAGGATCTTCCAGATCCGCCATTCAGCCAGGATCCGCCAGCCAGCCAGGATCCGCCAGTCAGCCATGATCTTCCAGATCCGCCAGTCAGCCAGGATCCACCAGTCAGCCAGGATCTTCCAGATCCGCCAGTCAGCCAGGATCCGCTAGTCAGCCATGATCTTCCAGTTCCGCCAGTCAGCCAGGATCCACCAGTCAGCCAGGATCTGCCAGAACCACCAGCTAGCCAGGATCCGCCAGTCAGCCAGGATCTGCCAGAACCACCAGCTAGCCAGGATCTGCCAGAGCCTACTACCTGCCTGAGTTTCCTCTCAGTACTGGGCTTCCTCTCGGTACTAGGCATCCTCTCAGTGCTGAGCTTCCCCTCAGTGCCGAGCTACCCCTCAGTCCCGAGCTACCCCTCAGTCCCGAGCTTCCCCTCAGTGCTGAGCCACCCCTCAGTGCTGAGATTCCCCTCAGTGCCGAGCTACCCCTCAGTCCCGAGCTACCCCTCAGTACCGAGCTTCCCCTCAGTCCCGAGCTTCCCTTCAGTCCCGAGCTTCTACCTCAGTCCCGAGCTGCCCCTCAGTCCAGTGGGGTCCTTGGTGGAAGGGTTATTCGCCGCCAAGGTCGGCGGCGAGGGTCGCCAATCAAAGGATGCGTTACAGGGGGACTAAGACTTGGTTGAAGTGGGGTCCACGTCCCGAGCCGGAGCCGCCACCGTGGACAGACGCCCACCCGGACCCTCCCCTATGGGTTTAAGTGTGCGGCCGGGAGTCCGCACCTTGGGGGGGGTTCTGTCACACCCTGGTCTTAGTATTTTGTGTTTTCTATATTTATTTGGTCAGGCCAGGGTGTGACATTGGTTTATTTTGTGTTGTGTTCATGTATGGGGTTTTTTTTTTCGTAGGTTTTGGGATTGTGGCTTAGTGGGGTGTTCTAGCAAAGTCTATGGTTGCCTGAGGCGGTTCTCAATCAGAGGCAGGTGATTCTCGTTGTCTCTGATTGGGAACCATATTTAGGCAGCCATATTCTTTGAGTGTTTCGTGGGTGATTGTTCCTGTCTTTGTGTTAGTTGTCACCAGATAGGCTGTATAGGTTTTCACGTTCCATTTGTTGTTTTTGTATTGTCGTGTTTATTCGTCATTAAACATGTATCGTATTAACCACGCTGCATTTTGGTCCGACTCTCTTTCGACGGAAGAAAACCGTAACAAACACACTACGTCGTCATGGATTAAAATCCTGCAGCACACGCAAGATTCCCCTGCTCAAGCCAGCGCATGTCCAGGCCCGTCTGAAGTTTGCCAATGACCATCTGGATGATCCAGAGGAGGAATGGGAGAAGGTCATGTGGTCTGATGAGACAGAAATAGAGCTTTTTGGTCTAAACTCCACTCTCCGTTTTTGGAGGAAGAAGAAGGATCAGTACAACCCCAGGAACACCATCCCAACTGTGAAGCATGGAGGTGGAAACATCATTCTTTGGGGATGCTTTTCTGCAAAGGGGACAGGACGACTGCACTGTATTGAGGGGAGGATGGATGGGGCCATGTATCGCAAGATCTTGGTCAACAACCTCCTTCCCTCAGTAGGAGCATTGAAGATGGGTCGTGGCTGGGTCTTCCGGCATGACAACGACCCGAAACACATAGCCAGGGCAACTAAGGAGTGGCTCCGTAAGTCTCCAGACCTGAACCCAATAGAAAATCTTTGGAGGGAGCTGAAAGTCCGTATTGCCAAGCAATAGCCCCGAAACCTGAAGGATCTGGTGGAAGGTCTGTATGGAGGAGTGGGGAGGCATGAGTACTGCAGATGTGTCCAGGGCAATAAATTGCAATGTCCGTACTGTGAGATGCCTAAGACAAGGATACAGGACGGACAGCTGATTGTCCTCGCAGAGGCAGACCATGCATAACAACACCTGCACAGGATCGGTACATCCTTGTGTGCTAGATAACATTAAGTGTATGATCTGTGTAGTAATATTATCTCAGGAAAACGTTTGCATGGCTAGTTATAGCCTAATGTTAGCTATGAAAATCAGTTTGTATTGCTAGTACTCAATGGATTGGGATAATGGTTAATTGTTTAGCTAGCTAGCTACATGTATAAACAAAAGACTCCACTTCGTATGATTATATTACCCAGCTAGTTAGTCGGGTGTGTCTGATGGTGATTAAGGCTATTTGTTGTATATAATGCTAAAATATTTGTCTCTGGAATTTGTCTTTCAGCATCAGTAGATCACGGTTAACTCTCCTCCACCAGTCGTACAAGGAAAACAGTATAATGCCTCTCATCAAAAAGAGAGCTTGCAAAGGCATGCATTTGTTCAGAGTGAGCTGTCTGTCTACCAGAAGATGGTTGCTGACTGCAAGTTGACCTGTCAAGACCTGCAGTTGTCTCTGGCGGGCCCTAATGAACCAGCAAGCAAAGACCACAGGATGCATTACAGATTTGTTTTTGCAAGTAAGCAACATTTCCTCCTTTACACTGATTAAGGACATAGATAGATACACGCACACACACACACACACATATATATATTTAGTAAATAAGGATACGCCCATTTTTTTTTTAAATCACCTAAAATGACATACCCAAATCTAACTGCCTGTAACTCAGGCCCTGAAGCAAGGATATGCATATTTTTGGTACCATTTGAAAGGAAATACTTTGATGTTTGATGATGTGGTAAAAACAATGTGGTAAAACAAATACACAGACAAAACCAACCGTCCTTTTGTATTTTTTTGCAACATAATTTTTGAAATGCAAGAGAAAAGGCCGTAATGTATTATTTCAGCCCAGCTGCAACTTAGATTTTGGCCACTGGATGGCAGCAGTGTATGTGCAAAGTTTTAGACTGATCCAATGAACAATTGTATTTCTGTTCAAAATCTTGTGTCAAGACTGCCCAAATGTGCCTAATAGGTTTATTAATAACTTTTCATGTTCACAACTGTGTACTCTTCAAACAATAGATGGTATTATTTCACTGTAATGGCTACTGTAAATTGGACAGTGCTGTTAGATTAACAAGAATTTAAGCTTAATGCCAATATTAGATATGTCCTGGGAAATGTTCTTGTTATTTACAAACTCATGCTAATCGCATTAGCCTATGTTAGCTCAACTGTCCTGTGGACGGGACACCGATTCCGAAGAAGATGTACAGTACCAGTCAAAAGTTTGGACACACCTACTAATTCAAAGGCTTTTCTATACTTTTACTATTTTCTACATTGTTGGATAATAGTGAAGACATCAAAACTATGACATAACACATATGGAATCATGTAGTAACCAAAAAGGTGTTAAGTTCCTTGGTGAACACATCACTGATAAACTGAAATGGTCCACCTACACAGACAGTGTGGTCAAGAAGGCGCAACAGCAGTTCTTCAACCTCAGGAGGCTGAAGATATTTGGCTTGTCACCTAAAACCATCAATCTTTTACGGATGCAGAATTGCGAGCATCTTCTCAGAATGTATCACTGCCTATTATGGCAACTGCACCACCTACAACCGCAAGGCTCTCCAGTAGGTGGTGCGGTCTGCACAACGCATCACCAGAGGCAAACCTGTCCTCCAGGACACCTACAGTACCCAATGTCACAGGAAGGCCAAAAAGATCATCAAGGACAACAACCACCTAAGCCACTGCCTGTTTACCCCGCTACCATCCAGAAGGCAAGGTCAGTACAGGTGCATCAAAGCTGGGACTTAGAGACTGAAAAACAGCTTCTATCTCAAGGCCATCAGACTGTTAAACAGCCATCACTAACACAGAGAACATGCTGCCTACATACAGATTTGAATTTATTGGCCACTTTAATAAATGGATCAGTAGTCACTTTAATAATGCCAGTGTAATAATGATTACATGTCTTGCATTACTCATCTCATATGTATATACTGTAGTTTATAAAATATATTGCATCTTGTCTATGCCGGTCTGTCATTGCTCATCTATTTATATGTATACAATTGAAGTCGGAAGCTTACAAACACCTTAGCCAAATACATTTAAACTCACTTTTTCACATTTCCTGACATTTAATCCTTAAAAATTCCCTGTCTTAGATCAGTTAGGATCACCATTTTATTTTCAGAATGTGAAATGTCAGAATAATAGTAGAGAATTATTTAATTCAGCTTTTATTTCTTTCATCACATTCCCAGTGGGTCAGAAGTTTACATACACTCAATTAGTTTTTGGTAGCATTGCCTTTAATTTTTTTAACTTGGGTCAAACGTTTCAGGTAGCCTTCCACAAGCTTCCCACAATAAGTTGGGTGAATTTTTGCCCATTCCTCCTGACAAAGCTGGTGTAACTGAGTCAGGTTTGTAGGCCTCCTTGCTCGCACATGCTTTTTCAGATCTGCCCACAAGTTCTTTCTGGGATTGAGGTTAGGGCTTTGTGATGGCCACTCCAATACCTTGACTTTGTTGTCCTTAAGCCATTTTGCCACAACTTTGGAAGTATGCTTGGGGTCATTGTCCATTTGGAAGATCCAATTGCGACCAAGCTTTAACTTCCTGACTGATATCGTGAGATGTTGCTTAAATATATCTACATAATTTTCCTCCCTCATGATGCCATCTATTTTGTGAAGTGCACCAGTCCTTCCTGCAGCAAAGTACCCCCACAACGTGATGCTGCCACCCCCGTGCTTCATGGTTGTGATGATGTTCTTCGGCTTGCAAGTCTCCCCCTTTTTCCTCCAAACATAACGATGGTCATTATGGGCAAACAGTTCTATTTGTGTTTCATCAGACCAGAGGACATATCTCCCAAAAGTATGATCTTTGTCGCCATGTGCAGTTGCAAACTGTAGTCTGGCTTTTTTAAGGCGGTTTTGGAGCAGTGGCTTCTTCCTTGCTGAGCGGCCTTTCAGGTTTATGGTGATATAGGACTCGTTTTACTGTGGATATAGATACTTTTGTACCTGTTTCCTCCAGCATCTTCAAATCAAATCAATCAAATCAAATCAAATCACAAGGTCCTTTGCTGTTGTTCTAGGATTGATTTGCACTTTTTGCTCCCAAGTACATTCATCTCTAGGAGACAGAGTGGTATGACGGCTGCGTGATTCCATGGTGTTTATACTTGCTTACTATTGTTTGTACAGATGAACGTGGTACCATCAGGCGTTTGTAAATTGCTCCCAATGATGAACCAGACTTGTGGAGGTCTACAATCTTTTTTCTGAGGTCTTAGCTGATTTATTTAGATTTTCCCATGATGTCAAGCAAAGAGGCACTGAGTTTGAAGGTCGGCCTTGAAATACATCTACAGGCACACCTCCAATTGACTCAAATGATGTCAATTAGCCTATCGGAAGCTTCTAAAGCCATGACATACTTTTTGGGAATTTTACTAGCTGTTTATAGGCACAGTCAACTTAGTGTGTGTAAACTTCTGACCCACTGGAATTGTGGTACAGTGAAATAATCTGTCTGTAAACAATTGTTGGAAAACTTAATTGTGTCGTGCACAAAGTAGATGTCCTAACCGACAAACTATAGTTTGTTAACAAGAAAGTTGTGGAGTGGTTGAAAAACGAGTTTTGATGACTCCAACCTAAGTGTATGTAAACTTCTAACTTCAACTGTATATTCTTATTCCATTCCTTTACTTAGATTTGTGTGTATTAGGTAGTAGTTGTGAAATTGTTTGATTACATGTCAGATATTGCAGCACTGTCGGAACTAGAAGCACGAACATTTCGCTACACTCGCAATAACATCTGTTAACTCTTGCGACGAGCAATCCCGGATCCGGGAGCATAATCATAGCCTCAAATGCATTAGCATAACGCAGCAGACATAAATACCCCTAGAAACTTTTCCTATTCATGAAAATCGCAAATGAAATGAAATGAATGTATTCAAACACAAGCTTACCCTTTTGTTAACAACACTGTCATCTCAGATTTTCAAAATATGCGTTACAGCCAACGCTAGACAAGCATTTGTATAAGTTTATCATGGCATAATGCTATGCTAGCTCTGCTGGCAGCAGGCAACATTTTCACGAAAATAAGAAAAGCAACCAAATTAAATCATTTACCTTTGAAGAACTTCGGATGCTTTCACTCAGGAGACTCCCAGTTAGATAGCAAATGTTTCTTTTTTTCCAAAAATATAATATTTGTAGGCGAAATAGCTCCCGTTTCTTCATCATGCTTGGCTGAGAAATCGACCGTAAAATGCTACAACGCCAAACTTTTCGATAATATATCCGTCGAGGCAGTTGGTTTCTCATAAGATGCGATTGGAAAAATGGCTACCTCAGTATTTTACGCAAGGTTTTCTGCGGGAGACACCATGTGACCACATGCCATATGTGGTCCCTTACAGCCATTCTTCAATGGAAATGCCTAAAAAGACGTTACAATGCTGTAGACACCTTGGGGAAAACGTGGAAAATGTTTGCTCATTCGTAGATCATTCACAGCCATATAAGGAGTCATTGGCATGAGGCGGTTTCAAAAAATGTGGCGCTTCCTGGTTGGATTTTTATATGGGTTTTGCCTGTAACATCAGTTCTGTGGCACTCACAGACAATATCTTTGCAGTTTTGAAAATGTCAGAGTGTTTTCTTTCCAAAGCTGTCAATTATATGCATAGTCGAGCATATTTTCGTGACAAAATATCTTGTTTAAAACAGAAACGTTTTTCATCCAAACATTTTAATAGCGCCCCCTAATGCATAACTGCATGTGTATGTGACCAATAAAATTTGATTTGATTTGACATAACCAGCAGTCTATGGTCTAGATACTGGTATACTCACCACTACGGGGGATCAACAAACTCCAACCACCTATTCCGCATGATAGGGTCCTTTGGCAGGGCATGCAAATCTTAGTTGGTCAACCCGTATGGGACTTTTCAGTTTCAAACATCCGTGATCCTTTGAATGCGTTGGGGACAGTGCATGTGAGCGGAGTTCAGCAGTTGGATATCCCGCTCGTTGGTCGAGTGGTGATGACTCCTGCACTCCATGTTCTTTCCAACTGCTCCACTAATTTTCACTCCGTGCTCACAGGGGAAAAAATTGCCACTCAAAATTCGCTCCATTCATTAAAATCACAATTTAACCAACACCCATCTATTTTCATGACTACCTGGACCTACCAGTTGGTTAAGTATTGAAACCAAACCATATGACTTTGATTCAAAAATATTTGAATAAACATGAAAATGTTTTTTATAGTAAGAAGCGAACATAATTTCAAATAGGCTACATGTCAAATTAAAACAACATATAAAGGTATGTCCGTAATGAAGAGATGCTCTGCTTTTTTGACACCACACTTCAAAAAGCAAGTTCTGCAGGCTCTAGTTTTGTCTTATCTTGATTATTGTCTAGTCATGTGGTCGAGTGCTGCAAGGAAAGACCTATTTAAGCTGCAACTGGCCCAGAACAGAGCAGCATGCCTTGCTCTTCATTGTAATCAGAGGGCTGATATAAATACTATGCATGCCAGTATCTCTTGCTTAAGAGTTTATGAGAGACTGCCTGCATCACTTCTTCCTTTTCTAAGAAACATTTAATCTATTGAAAATTCCAAATAGTCAACATACACACAGCTCTGACACACACACACACACTCACCCCACCAAACATGCCACCAGGGGTCTTTTCACAGTCCCCAAATCTAGAACAAATTCAAGAAAATGTACAGTATTATATAGAGCTGATATTGCATGGAACTCTGTTCCATCTCATATTGCTCAAGTGAACAGAAAACCTGGTTTCAAAAAACAGATAAAGCAACACCTCACAGCACAACGCCTCTCCTCTATTTCACCTAGATAGTCTATATATCAATATATACAGACAAACTATGTGTCTTTATAAAAAAAAAAAAAAAAATGTTTTATGTTGTTGTTGTTGTGTCTGACTATCATTAATGTGATGACATGGTATTTTATCAAATTGATTACCTAGGGTTTAATTGATCACGTGATTTAATTAAATCATGCAACCATTAACTAATTAATAACCTGGGGCACTACAGAGAAGTTTATTTAACCTCTCTGAGATATGTGGGACGCTAGCATGGCCAAAAGCCTTTCATGGCCAAAAAACTTTCATGAAATCACACATGTAAGATACAAAATGAAAGCTACACTTGTTGTGAATCCAGCCAACATGTCAGATTTCAAAAAAGCTTTTCGGCGAAAGCAAACGATGCTATTATCTGAGGATAGCACATCCGTAAACAAAGAGAGAAAAGCATATTTCAACCCTGCAGGCGCGACACAAAACGCAGAAATAAAAATATAATTAATGCCTTACCTTTGACAAGCTTCTTTTGTTGGCACTCCAATATGTCCCATAAACATCACAAATGGTCCTTTTGTTCGATTAATTCCGTCGATATATATCCAAAATGTCAATTTATTTGGCGCGTTTGATCCAGAAAAACACTGGTTTCAACTTGCGCAATGTGACGACAAAATATCTCAAAGGTTACCTGTAAACTTTGCCAAGACATTTCAAACTACTTTTGTAATACAACTTTAGGTATTTTTTAACATAAATAATTGATCAAATTGAAGACGGGATGATCTGTGTTCAATACAGGAGGAAAACAACCTATAGCTAGCTTTCTGGTCACGCACCTCTATCTAACAGTACACTTGAAGTTACCCTCGTTCAAGATGGCCGTACTTCTTCATTACACAAAGGAAAAGCCTCAACCAATTTCAAAAGACTCGTGACATCCAGTGGAAGCGGTAGGAACTGCAAGAAGGTCCCTTAGAAATCTGGATTCCCAATGAAAACCCATTGAAAAGAGAGTGACCTCAAAAAATATATATCTGAATGATTTGTCTTCGTGTTTTCGCCTGCTAAATAAGTTCTGTTATACTCACAGACATGATTCAAACAGTTTTAGAAACGTCAGAGTGTTTCCTATCCAAATCTACTACTAATATGCATATCTTATCTTCTGGGGATGAGTAGCAGGCAGTTGAATTTGGGCATGCATTTCATCCGGATGTGAAAATACTGCCCCCTGTCACCAAGAAGTTAAAGAGTTCCATCTTCTGAATTAACTCTTAGAGATCTGAAAATCTCTTGCATTTCAGTCATCAAACAGTCATTAATTATTCTTTACCTTCTATCAGTCTCATCTGAACATCGTAAAATTCTTGGTTATCTGCACGAACCCTAGTTTCCAAAATGAATCAGCAATATACAAATTGGCTTAATTATTTGTTTACTAACTAACTAAATAATCACAGAAATACACCACAAACAAACAGTAGATATTGGTTACTAACAATGACAGAAAAGTCCCGAGTGGGCTATGCCAATATGACTGCTTGGTAGTCAAAGGAAAGGGGTGGGGACTGAGAAAGAGCGGGAAAGACTAAATGGATTCACTACACACGGTCTATAATTATATTAATTGAAATGCTAATCCTTTGCACATGAACGCCGCTCATTCAAGAATAATTGCAATGTACATATATTTATTCCCGTATGTCATTGTTGTCTTCTCTGTTGGAATCCTTCATCAGAGTCTCTGGTTAACTCTCCCAGATGTCACAATGTCTTTTGTGGTTGAATGTGTTTAGATGGATACTTCAGAGTACCATTTGGAAATGTTCTCATAGAATAATTGCTTCGGCAGTTGTCAGTATTCTCGTTCTAGACTTTCTAGCTGCAGACTAGTAATTATACGTTGAAGGTTTGCTCTTATTCTGTTTTGATCGATATTCTCAGAGTTGAACCATTTCCAGCCGTGTAGCCAATGCTTTCAACATGTCATGTCAGCTGCATGTTTTCTAGTCTGGTGCGAATTTCTTTAGGAGGCGGTTTTATCCTCTTTTGAAAAACAGGTGGTTCTGTGATGCCTAATAATGTCTGGGCTCACACGGGTGTTTGTACTGACTAGTTAACCTATATATGAACATCCATACTCTCATTTAGAAGGTTAATATAACATTACATCTTTTCACAAATAGTTTAATGTTTAATCACATATCTTTCACAATATTTAGATGTAAACCTGACAGCTGGGAAAGATACACTTGAATAAATACCGTTGTGTGTTTCCTGACCTTCATGAGATCACCAAATGAATCACTGTTAAAAAGTGTCCACAGCCCATTCCCACATTCTCAAAAGTGGAAATATCATTTAATTCTCCCATTTTGTGGATTTAGGAGTTTGGCCAAGTCTCTCTTTGTTCTGGTAGACTCTCTCAATAGTGCATTGCAGTTTCTACCAGGTATTTATGACCTGTTGTAAAGTCATACAACTGTAGAGAGAGAGGGGTGTTATGGTCCTCCCCCCAGGGCACGTCATGACATAGTTCTGTCCTTGAGCTGTTCTTGTCTATACATTTTCTTTATTATGTCATGTTTCATGTATATTGTGGACCCCAGGAAGAGTAGCTGCTGCTTTTGCAACAGCTAATGAGGATCCTAATAAAATACCAACACCAAAAAAGCTGTGCCGCAACTCTCCCCATCCAACCTGACAGAGCTTGAGAGGATCTGCAGAGAAGAATGTGAGAAACTCCCTAAATACAGGTGTGACAAGCTTGTAGCATCATACCCAAGAAGATGCAAGACTATAATCGCTGCCAAAGGTGCATCAACAAAGTACTGATTAAAGGGTCTGAATACTAATGTAAATGTGATATTTCAGTTTTTACATTTTAATACATTTGCAAACATTTCTGAAAACCTGTTTTTGCTTTGTCAATATGGGGTGCTGTGTGTAGATTGAAGAGGGGAACAAAATAATTTAATCAATTTTATTACAATAAAGCTATTTTGGTATTGGTATTATATTAGGATCCCCATTAGCTGTTGCAAAAGCAGCAGCTGCTCTTCCTGGAGTCCACACAAAACATGAAACATGACATAAGAAAATTTGGAAAATGTCAAGGGGTCTGAATACTTTCCAAATGCACTGTATTCTTTGGTAAATATATTCTGTTAATAGTTCACCAAAATTAATTTCAACATACTGGCCACCTCCTCGTCTTCTTTCTTGGATTACCTGCCATTTACCTGGGGGCGGCAGGTAGCCTAGTGGTTAGAGCGCTGATCGAATCCCCTAGCTGACAAGGTATAAATCTGCCGTTCTGCCCCTGAACAAGGCGGTTAACCCACTGTTCCCCGGTAGGCCCAGCCTGACACAGGCTAGCCCACAACACGCCCACATCAGCCTATACCAGCCCAGCATGGGCTTTCCCACAGCTAGCGGACTGAACTCCACTCCATGGTGAAGGAAGCTCCGACTACATTTATTTGCCCAACAAAAAAACATTTGAATTATGAAACGCCCACCTCGTACCTATTATTATCCTCTGTAGTTGCATGCCTCTGTTTGCTCAAATCCATACTTTTTTTATAAACATTCATCAAATGCAACCACCGACTGTTTGCTCATTACTGTTGTTCTGGCAACTCAACGCAAAATTTCCCATTCTCAGGTGAGATGAGGGCAGTGGGAAGGTAGGCCCCTAAATTATTATTATATATTTTTATTTAACCTTTATTTAACTAAGCAAGTCAGTTAAGAACAAATTCTTATTTACAATGACGGGTATGTGGGCTAGCTGGTGCTGGGCTAGACCGTGTTGTGCTGATGTGGGATGCTGTGGGCTAGCACATTCTGGGCTAGCCCGTGTTTGGCTGGTGTGGGCTTTGTGTGAGCTGGCCCCTGCCCACATTGCTCAAAGATAAATATGTTTTTCAGCTAGCAGCTAGGGTTGGGCCGATTCCATATTAATTCAGTCAATTTAGGAAATAAACTTAAAAAGGGAATTGGAATCTCAGTTTACTTCCTGAATTGAAATGGAATTGACCCCAACCATGCTAGCAGTAGCGTATCAGCTCTCAGTGGGACCTACAAGGGGAATTACAGTGAGTGAAGGCCTCCTACTGCCTGTGGCTTAGCCTCAGCAGGCCTTGCATGGGATCGACCGCCGAGAAAGACATTAATCTCAGATAAACTGGGAGATGATGAGGCTCCCAGATAAACACTGGAGCAGCATCTCATCTGTTTCATGCAGATGCGACAAGGATGTAGTTTGAGGCTGTAGACACGGGCAGTAATTGCATCCATGAGTGTGCATAAATTAGCTGTGGTTTTGCCACAAATCTATAGGAGAGTAGCTGGGGCTTTGAGAGTGGGATCAGTCCCCTTCAATCCCCCACTCGGAGCCTTCAGCTGAACGATGGGGGAGATGGATACAGATTGATGAGACCAGGCTAGGATGGGATAAAGCATCATTTCCATTTCATCACTGTCAATAAGCATTTGATTACAGGGAGGGGATGGAGGGATGAAATGAAAATTGCAAGGAGGAATAGAATGTTATGATAATAACAGAGATTTAATGTGATGGTCTACTGTCTTTGTGGCATGCGTTCGAATGGATATCTCTTCTGACATGACATGGCTGACTAACGCACATTTCAGACTCCAAACTCATCGCGAGTCGACCTGAATAGAAATGAAAAGTGGGCTGGCACAATTGAGAGCTTTGCTTATTGGTTACATACCCAAGGTTTCATACAACTGCTTTAAACACAGCGGACTTACATGTTGGTTTTGGATCAAATTCAGGCATAACAGCGATCTCTTGTTTTACTGAAACCACAATGTTTATTGCACAAAAAAATACAAAGAAAGACGATTCACACACCTGTGCAGCGTGGAAGGTCTGAAACAATGAATATGATCGGTTTAATGCGACTCGGTTAAGGTAACTTGTCTTCAGATTTCATAACTCCCTTTTACTAAGGAATCACGAAGTCTCCTTGGTTATGAATGTTTCAACCTCTGTTTTGAAAATTCATGCTTTTACCATCTATTCCTGGCTTCAAATAGCACCAAAAACTAAACTAACCACGCTCCTTAGCGATTCTGACCCTGGGTCTGCTTTAACGTGGACACCTGCGAATCCGAGGCCATGGATGCATTGAGTATGTTTTTGCATGAAATGTTCAGAAATGTTCAGTTTAATGGAAACAGTGCTGTACTGAACGACCAGTTGAAAAACAGGGAGGTGTTGTGGAACACTGTCAGCATGACCACTGCCCTTTAAATACGTCACTCATTGCTTCAAGCCATATCTCACCAAACCCACCAAGCGGGGGCAAGTGTACCTCAAAGTCTGTTCAAGAACGTACGTTTTGGCAAAACGTGTCATTGATACACTGTGATCCATTGGCGACTACAGAAATGAGTGCATGGAACTCAGAGATGGCTTATATATGGCCTATAACTTCCGTCGTCAATTAAGTAAAATACATAGGCCTAAACCAACAAATCAAAACAGTACAAAACATCCTGATGAAAAAGCAGGTTCTTTCAATCGCATTGATCTCTCTTCTCTGCCTGTCTGCATCCCTTTCTATCTCTTTACTTGAGCTATTGCTAGTGAAGTACAACATTGTACAAAATCAATCAACTGGGTCAGGCCTGAAGCTTTACCTATTGAAGTTGCAACATTGTATCAACTACCTTATTCAGTGCCCTTAGAGTTTCCTGCGCCAGTGAGCTCGGTACAGACAGCTGTTTGCAAGGGAAAAGTGTTCCACTGGATATGGGACCATCAGATCATTATATTTTGCTCTTTCAGAACGAGGCTTGGTAATTTTTGAGGCTGGAAGAGTGTTGGAAAGATTTTTCAAATACTATAAGGAACTATTATCATTCATAATGGATTTTTTTTTAAATACTTTGTTGACTTAAATTACTGTAATTAACAGTATATAACTGTAATTAATACATGCATTAACAGAAATGTATGTAACCAAATGACAGGATTAACAACTGGCCTTCTTTAGACTAGTTGAGTATCTGGAGCATTTGTTCAGCATTATTACAGGCTCAAAATGGCCAGAAACAAAGAACTTGCTTCTGTAACTCGTCAGTCTATTCTTGTTCTGACGCCTCACAGACGCCTCACAAGTCCTCAACTGGCAGCGTCATTAAATAGTACCAGCAAAACACCAGTCTCAACGTCAACAGCAAAGAGGTGACTCTGGGATGCTGGCCTTCTAGGCAAAGAAGGCCAGTTGTATTGCTTCTTTAATCAGAACAACAGTTTTCAGCTGTGCTAACCATTTTAGAAGGGTTTTCTAATGATCAATTGGCATTTTAAAATGATAAACTTGGATTAGCTAACACAATGTGCCATTGGAACACAGGAGTGATGGTTGCTGATAATGGGCCTCTGTACGCCTATGTAGATATTCCGGATATAAGGGGCGCTCTTTTAATTTATGGATAAAAAAACGTGCCCGTTTTAAGCGCAATATTTTGTCACGAAAAGATGCTCGACTATGCATATAATTGGCAGCTTTGGAAAGAAAACACTCTAAGGTTTCCAAAACTGCAAACGTGACGCACCAAACAGAGCGATTTCTCCTAAACAAATAACCTTTCAGGAAAAACTGAACATTTTCTATCTAACAGAGTCTCCTCATTGAAAACATCTGAAGTTCTTCAAAGGTAAATGATTTTATTTGAATGCTTTTCTGTTTTTTGTGAAAATGTTGTCTGCTGAATGCTAACGCTAATGCTAACGCTAAATGCTACGCTAGCTAGCTACTGTTACACAAATGATTGTTTTCCTATGGTTGAGAAGCATATTTTGAAAATCTGAGGTGACAGTGTTGTTAACAAAAGGCTAAGCTTGAGAGCTAGCATATTTATTTCATTTCATTTCCGATTTTCATGAATAGTTAACGATCCGGGATCCGGGATGGCTAAGTGCAAGAGGTTAAAAATCAGCCGTTTCCAGCTACAGTTTTCATTTACAACATTAACAATGTCTACAATGTATTTCTGATCAATTTGATATTATTTTAATGGACAAAAAAATGTGCTTTTCTTTCAAAAACAAGGACATTTCTAAGTGACCCAAAACTTTTGAACGGTAGCGTAAATACTGAGATAATAAGCATAATCTGCACAAAACCATGGAAAATAATTGCTACATTAGACATATTTCACCAAATAGTTAATCTTCTTACATAAACTACTGTTACTGACACAATAAGAGCACGCACCAATTACCACCATTAGGCCTACAAAACATCAGCTTTGACAATAGTTCCTTGTAAACAACAAAAATGAACAGCTTTTTCTTTTACACACAACAGTGACTTTACAGGTCAATACATTTCCTCAACATTTCCCCATCTTGATTATCTTAAACCAGCAATAAACTAACATTTACCCCATTTTGAAGCATTTCTGTTTGCTTTGGGATTGTCGGGCTCACATCCTCCCTTTTTTCAGTCCAACTGTTTTAAGATAAAAAGAGCTTATAAAGATTATTCCTGGCTTGCATGCCATTATCATTAATCAGTGAATATTGACTGCTCTTTCCTTTCCCTGTTTCAAGTTCAGACCTGGGCTAATCCACAGATCTTGCTGTGAAGACACACACACACCTACTCAGGGCGTTAGAGCACAGCTCAAATCAAATCAAATCAAATCAAATCAAATTTTTATTTGTCACATACACATGGTTAGCAGATGTTAATGCGTAAACATAAATCAGTGTAGCGAAATGCTTGTGCTTCTAGTTCCGACAATGCAGTAATAACGAGCAAGTAATCTAACTAACAATTCCAAAAAAACTACTGTCTTATACACAGTGTAAGGGGATAAAGAATATGTACATAAGGATATATGAATGAGTGATGGTACAGAGCAGCATAGGCAAGATACAGTAGATGATATGGCTCCGACGCTCGAGTACAGTATATACATATGAGATAAGTATGTAAACCAAGTGGCATAGTTAAAGTGGCTAGTGATACATGTATTACATAAGGATGCAGTCGATGATATAGAGTACAGTATCAACGTATGCATATGAGATGAACAATGTAGGGGTAAGTAACATTATATAAGGTAGCATTGTTTAAAGTGGCTAGTGATATATTTACATAATTTCCCATCAATTCCCATGATTAAAGTGGCTGGAGTAGAGTCAGTGTCATTGACAGTGTGTTGGCAGCAGCCACTCAATGTTAGTGGTGGCTGTTTAACAGTCTGATGGCCTTGAGATAGAAGCTGTTTTTCAGTCTCTCTGTCCCAGCTTTGATGCACCTGTACTGACCTCGCCTTCTGGATGACAGCGGGGTGAACAGGCAGTGGCTCGGGTGGTTGATGTCCTTGATGATCTTTATGGCCTTCCTGTGAGCATCGGGTGGTGTAGGTGTCCTGGAGGGCAGGTAGTTTGCACCCGGTGATGCGTTGTGCAGACCTCACTACCCTCTGGAGAGCCTTACGGTTGTGGGCGGAGCAGTTGCTGTACCAGGCGGTGATACAGCCCGACAGGATGCTCTCGATTGTGCATCTGTAGAAGTTTGTGAGTGCTTTTGGTGACAAGCCGAATTTCTTCAGCCTCCTGAGGTTGAAGAGGCGCTGCTGCGCCTTCTTCACGATGCTGTCTGTGTGGGTGGACCAATTCAGTTTGTCTGTGATGTGTACGCCGAGGAACTTAAAACTTACTACCCTCTCTCCACTACTGTTCCATCAATGTGGATAGGGGGTGTTCCCTCTGCTGTTTCCTGAAGTCCACAATCATCTCCTTAGTTTTGTTGACGTTGAGTGAGAGGTTATTTTCCTGACACCACACTCTGAGGGCCCTCACCTCCTCCCTGTAGGCCGTCTCGTCGTTGTAGGTAATCAAGCCTACCACTGTTGTGTCGTCCGCAAACTTGATGATTGAGTTGGAGGCGTGCGTGGCCACGCAGTCGTGGGTGAACAGGGAGTACAGGAGAGGGCTCAGAACGCACCCTTGTGGGGCCCCAGTGTTGAGGATCAGCGGGGTGGAAATGTTGTTGCCTACCCTCACCACCTGGGGGCGGCCCGTCAGGAAGTCCAGTACCCAGTTGCACAGGGCGGGGTCGAGACCCAGGGTCTCGAGCTTGATGACGAGCTTGGAGGGCACTATGGTGTTAAATGCCGAGCTGTAGTCGATGAACAGCATTCTCACATAGGTATTCCTCTTGTCCAGATGGGTTAGGGCAGTGTGCAGTGTGGTTGAGATTGCATCGTCTCTGGACCTATTTGGGCGGTAAGCAAATTGGAGTGGGTCTAGGGTGTCAGGTAGGGTGGAGGTGATATGGTCCTTGACTAGTCTCTCAAAGCACTTCATGATGACGGAAGTGAGTGCTATGGGGCGGTAGTCGTTTAGCTCAGTTACCTTAGCTTTCTTGGGAACAGGAACAATGGTGACCCTCTTGAAGCATGTGGGAACAACAGACTGGGATAGGGATTGATTGAATATGTCCGTAAACACACCAGCCAGCTGGTCTGCGCATGCTCTGAGGGCGCGGCTGGGGATGCCGTCTGGGCCTGCAGCCTTGCGAGGGTTGACACGTGTAAATGTTTTCCTCACGTCGGATGCAGTGAAGGAGAGTCCGCATGTTTTAGTTGCGGGCCGTGGCACTGTATTGTCCTCAAAGCCGGCAAAAAAGTTATTTAGTCTGCCTGGGAGCAAGGCATCCTGGTCCGTGACTGTGCTGGTTTTCTTTTTGTAATCCGTGATTGACTGTAGACCCTGCCACATACCTCTTGTGTCTGAGCCGTTGAATTGAGAATCTACATTGTCTCTATAATGACGCTTAGCTTGTTTGATTGCCTTGCGGACGGAATAGTTACACTGTTTGTATTCGGTCATGTTTCCGGTCACCTTGCCCTGATTAAAAGCAGTGGTTCGGGCTTTCAGTTTCACACGAATGCTGCCATCAATCCACGGTTTCTGGTTTGGGAATGTTTTAATCATTGCTATGGGAACGACATCTTCAACGCACGTTCTATTTTAAGCACATTGCTTCTCTTTACAAGAGGAGAAGCGTCCTCCATTTGCTATTGAATTGCATAGATGACGTATCTTTTTCCACTGCCCCTGTTTCGAGACAGGTGCATGATAATGGTCCATTCTAAATCTAAACAAATTTCACACGTATTATTTAGTACAGTGGGGCAAAAAAGTATTTAGTCAGCCACCAATTGTGCAAGTTCTCCCACTTAAAAAGATGAGAGAGGCCTGTAATTTTCATCATAGGTACACTTCAACTATGACAGACAAAATGAGAAAAGAAATCCAGAAAATCACATTGTAGGATTTTTTATGAATTTATTTGCAAATTATGGTGGAAAATAAGTATTTGGTCACCTACAAACAAGTAAGATTTCTGTCTCTCACAGACCTGTAACTTCTTCTTTAAGAGGCTCCTCTGTCCTCCACTCGTTACCTGTATTAATGGCACCTGTTTGAACTTGTTATCAGTATAAAAGACACCTGTCCACAACCTCAAACAGTCACACTCCAAACTCCACTATGGCCAAGACCAAATAGCTGTCAAAGGACACCAGAAACAAAATTGTAGACCTGCACCAGGCTGGGAATACTGAATCTGCAATAGATAAGCAGCTTGGTTTGAAGAAATCAACTGTGGGAGCAATTATTAGGAAACCACTGATAATCTCCCTCAATCTGGGGCTCCACGCAAGATCTCACCCTGTGGGGTCAAAATTATCACAAGAACAGTGAGCAAAAATCCCAGAACCACACAGGGGGACCTTGTGAATGACCTGCAGAGAGCTGGGACCAAAGTAACAAAGCCTACCATCAGTAACACACTACGCCGCCAGGGACTCAAATCCTGCAGTGCCAGACTTGTCCCCCTGCTTAAGCCAGTACATGTCCAGGCCCATCTGAAGTTTGCTGGAGAGCATTTGGATTATCCAGATGAAGATTGGAAGAATGTCATATGGTCAGATGAAACCAAAATATAACTTTTTGGTAAAAACTCAACTCGTCGTGTTTGGAGGACAAAGAATGCTGAGTTGCATCCAAAGAACACCACACCTACTGTGAAGCATGGGGGTGGAAACATCATGCTTTGGGGCTGTTTTTCTGCAAAGGGACCAGGACGACTGATCCGTGTAAAGGAAAGAATGAATGGGGCCATGTATTGTGAGATTTTGAGTGAAAACCTCCTTCAATCAGCAAGGGCATTGAAGATGAAACATGGCTGGGTCTTTCAGCATGACAATGATCCCAAACACACCACCCAGGCAATGAAGGAGTGGCTTCGTAAGAAGCATTTCAAGGTCCTGGGGTGGCCTAGCCAGTCACCAGATCTCAACCCCATAGAAAATCTTTAGAGGGAGTTGAAAGTCCATGTTTCCCAGCAACAGCCCCAAAACATCACTGCTCTAGAGGAGATCTGCATCCAGGAATGGGCCAAAATACCAGCAACAGTGTGTGAAAACCTTGTGAAGACTTACAGAAAACGTTTGACCTCTGTCATTGCCAACAAAGGGTATATAACAAAGTATTGAGATACATTTTTGTTATTGACCAAATACTTATTTTCCACCATAATTTGCAAATAAATTCATTAAAAAATCCTACAATGTGATTTTCTGGATTTTTTTTTTCATTTTGTCTGTCATAGTTGAAGTGTACCTATGATGAAAATTACAGGCCTCTCATCTTTTTAAGTGGGAGAACTTGCACAATTGGTGGCTGACTAAATACTTTTTTGCCCCACTGTATAGATAAATAGAAGATTAAATCAAGAATACTTTGATGGGTGACAATATTAGCCTATCACTTGTGAATCATGCATTATCACTTGTGAATGATTCCCAGCTTAAGGCATGCATAATCGCATTTGTGGTCACTTTTTAGAATGGTGTTTTCCTCCTAATGGAGCACTCGGCTTATAGCCTACTGCTGTGTGCACATTGCTGCGCTTATGATGTGAAGAACTAGTCTTATAGTTTAAAAACCTTTCAAGCTAAACATTCTCAACTGTTGCATCAGGCTCATTGCTTAAAACAGTATTTTTATGCTAGTGGTTGTATTAATTTGGGATCTATTGCATCCCACAACTGTCCCAGACTATGTTTGGAATATTCATTTCTCCCACATAATAGAATAGGTCGAATTTTGTATTTTGGGGGATAGTAGATTGACATAGGCTAATGCATTAGCTGTTCGTTAGGCCTACTCATCTTGTTGGCTGATGAAAAGTAAATATGGACAGTTCTTCCAATACCTTCAATATGCACCTCGGAATTGGATAAGGACACGCGCTGTTGCATCCCCGATGTGGCTTCCACACATCCTAGCTTCCACACATAGCCTACAAGCCACTGATGCAGACCTTTGGAACATCTACACTTTAAGAAGTCTAATAAATCCATGTAATATAGCCTACAACTTCACAATAAATCCATTATGTATTCTAGACAGGTCTAAAGAAGCATGATATGAAGAAAATGTAGTCTATTTCACAAGAACAGAATAGCATAGTCTGAGGTGTCCTTATGTTAAGTCCTGATCTGGCTGTGCAAAATGGCTATGGGCTACACTAGGTCATTTAGCAGTCAATATTTGCTTAGAATTCCATGGCATTATTTTATTGTGTGAAGAATATAATTGAACAAAGCTGAATAAAATTGAAATAATATTTTCTCCAAACGATTTGAGTGTGCACATTCTGTGTTTAGCGGTTAACAAAGAAATAGGTATTCCTATATGCTTAATTTAGAGTTATTAATGTATGACAGCATGATCCGCTCCCACCAATATCCAGCCATTGACAAGGAATGGAAACACTGCACAGGCCAAAATCAAGAGCCTGATCAACTCTATGTGAAGGAGATGTGTCACGCTGGATGAGGCAAATGGTGGTCACACCAGACATATACAGTTTTTTTTTATCCACACCCCTACCTTTTTTCTGATGCATATCTGTATTCCCAGTCATGTGAAATCCATAGATTAGGTCCTAATGAATTTATTAATTGCCTTAAATTACCTATAACCTCAGTAAAATCTTTTAAATTGTTGCATGTTGCGTTTATTTTTTTGTTCAAGTGTTTAAGGGAGCAAGAGAATTTATAAATTGGCTACAATTATTAAAAGTCTTCACCAGTGTAACAAATGAGACACTAAGACATACCTTTACACTCCTCCCAAACAACTTTTTTTCCAGCACTTGGGCTGTTGTTGCATTGCCTGCACTATCACAACAGCTGTTGTGTGTGTGTGTGTGTGGGGGTGGTAATTGGGGGGTAATTTATGTAAATTCGATGCATTGTGTTTTCAATCAAAACCGTTTGGGAGGCGTTTGTGTTTGATGGTGCTTTGATCAGGTCGGATCAGTAGAACAATAACAATGGGTTGTTCAAACATCGGTTATATTTGAAATTCTATGAAATTTGAAAAATATGAGAAATCTAATTGTGACTGTCAAACCATAATTCTCCTAAAATAGCATAAAGAATGAATCCTGATTTTTTTGTTATGGCAAATTGGCTCAATATTGCCTACTCACATGTTGACAGACACACACCCTACCTACATTTGTTCAGACAGAACATTTGAATTTGACACTTGTGTGTCTCTTAAATTATTACCATTCTAAACAGATACTTCTCCTACTGCATGTCTGGAAACGACTCTCTGCAGAGTTCCCTTTGCAATTTAAACATATTTGTACCCATCCTCCTTTCAGGTCTTCAACACATCAGATGATTTCCCTAACACAGCCTCGGCTAAGACTCAGTACCCCTCCTCATTTGTAAAAACAAACAATAAAAAACATTTGTTAAAACAAAAACAAAACAACGAATATCTTGATTAGATACGGTGTCTTCAGAAAGTATTCATGCCCCTCAATTTATTCCTCATTTTGTTGTGTTACAGCCTGAATTCAAAATAGATGAAATATATTTTTTCCCTCACTCATATACCCCATAATGACAAAGTGAAAACAGGTTTGTATAAATGTTTGCATATGTATTGAAAATGTGATCAGACGCAATTGCAGCGCGTTAGCTAATCAGACAGGTAGCCGGGGTTTGGCTGTAATTTTCTTTAAAAGTCCTGTGTTTTTATGGTGTTGAGGGCTGGGAGTTGAGTGGAGAATGTCTCGCCATGGGGGATCGGGCCTCTATTATGCAAGTTGCCATGTCTTGTCTGGGCGTTTGCTGTGATCGCACTGGACCATTGTCTGTGGAACGAGAAGTCGTACTAGTGGATTTGAGTGAGGAAGTGGCTGGCTGCGCTGATGATGAGCTGGGGTTGTGGAGGTGAGTAGTGATCTGAGAGCAGAGGACCAAGAGAGGCATCGGTACATCGCACATCTTGGCGCTTTAACTCTGCCATGTAAAGGTGTGTTCCTTTTACACTACTTTCTCTCACTGGGCTGTTTTGCCACGCCACTAAAAGACACTATTGTCGGCAGGTTCCCCTCTCTATTTTGTCCCATAGCAGTCCGTAACGGACTGTAACAGGGGTTGGCAGAATAGAGCAGGGCCAAGGATGAGTTCCGTAATTGTGTGCAGCACCAGTGTGAGATTGTAGTGCCTTTCACCATATTGTTTGCTGTGCCTTCAATTAGAATAACTAACTTGTTGCAGGGCCATATCAAAATAATTTGCAGTGTCACTTTTGCATGCCCAATATATACCTGAGTGAGTTAGGGGGAGGGCACAATCTGGGAAATCATAGTATGCTGTGAGAGGTGGGGAAATGGGATCTGATCAATGTCAACCCACCCAACACACACCCAACACAGAAGTCAAGGGCAGGTAAGTAAGCTCAAGGTAAATTTTATTTTAAATTCATGGGTTAACATTGATCAGTATTGGGCATGTGTGCTGGATAACATTAAATCCTCTGTTGGGTGGAGTTAAATGGGATTCACACTAAACTGTGACAATGTACTGGGGCGTGGTCAAATGTGTCAACATTCAGTGGAAATGTTGTTGCAGTTTAAGTGTTTGATGGTGTTGTGACGTTGTATTGATTAATGTAACGACTGCTGCAAATTGAATAATTAACGGTTTATAATTAGGTGATCAAATTAATTGGGTAATTATTAACTCAGTAACCTGGGGCACCATGGGAAAGTTTGGTTTTATTGAGTTTCTATTTCCCAAATTAACTCAAAGAATATCAGAATATCGATTTTACAACAGTCGCTAATTAATCAATTTCCTCTAGTCTCATTCTGAACGTCTCATAATCTGTGAATCTGCACAAACCCGAGTCCAACCAATGAGTCTGTACCACACAAAATGAGTTGATTATTTATTTACTAACAAGCTAAAATGATAATATATAAGATACACAAACAGTCTAGGCTATTGATTAGAATTTCGTACAACAAAACAGCTCCCTAGTGTGCAAACACATTATGACACATGTTACACAAAATGGGGATTTCAAAAGAGAGAGAAATAGAGAGAGCACACGAGAGAAAAATACACTTGGGTTCATTTGTCAGCTATGCTTATTTTAACCCTAACCTTGCCCTAAACTGTCACTCTTATGGGTCAGAATATTATGATGTAATTACGTGCTGATGGGGTCTCGGCGTGGACCGTTTTGGCTTCTCGGATGACGCACTTCTCTGGTTACAGGATGTAACTCTCTGTTGTCCTCACGATGTCAATGTCCTTTGTCTTAGTGGTCTATTTCCTCGCCCTTGTTCTGAAAGGGATCTTTGAGAACAGCCAGCCTTGTAGCTCAGGGCTCACAGCATAGGAATGAAAGCAGTGTAGACACACGATTCGGTGGAGAGTGGTGACCGGGTGGTCCTGCTTGACTTCACCCTCTTAGACGCAGCTACTCATCCGTAGCATAGATAGATAAAAGGTTCCTTTGTCTTCAACCTCATGTTGCATTTGAGTTTGTTGACTACTCAGACCTTTGCTGCAGCTCCGGTCACTTAGTCTGGTATGTTGATTCTTAACTCACATGTTTTATACCCTCAGGTCAGAAATGGGTGTTTCCACGTTTAGGGCAATTCTCTGGGCGTACCAAGTTACGAGGCAAGGTCTGGATTTTACTCAGATCCAATTTAGACAACTAACATCACATTTCATCTTTAAAAAGACATTCTCTTTGATCTGGACATTTTCCACACAACATGCAATGTATAAATATCAAGCATATACTAGGAAAACTCGTAAAGTTGCAATGTTTTCGTTAAAACGTCATCCTTTAACTTTTAATAACGTAATGCTTATGTCATGCAATAACATGCAAATTAATTACTTAAAAATCATACAATGTGATTTTCTGGATATTTGTTTTAGATTCCGTCTCTCACCGTTGAAGTGTACCTATGATAAAAATTACAGACCTCTACATGCTTTGTAAGTAGGAAACCCTGCAAAATCGGCAGTTTATCAAATACTTGTTCTCCCCACTGTAGGTAGGCAGACATATTTATCTACAGCCATGTCTAACAGGAATGCTTCGGCAATTTTTATTTTTTTGTAAAACCAAATGATTCGTTTTAGAGATTTACAATAGTTAAATTGTTTTGTTTCTCCTCACTGTTAACTAATAAACTTGGCTAGTTAGCTTGCTGGATAGACAATTGTTATTTACATCTGTTTTTGAATCTATCTTGTGTCATGCCTATACATTTGAAATGCATCCAAGGTCATAATCATAACTAATGTTATGTCAATTATGTTACGTAGCACAACTGGAGTTGGCTATAGATTGGCAATAGATTTCCCATTGTAAAACCTTTTATATATTTAGTCATAGATATGGCTACCTGTAGTTGTTTATCCAGCTACCTAAGTTCTAAGTTAGCAAACAACATTTATTTGATTTTCCAATATTTGTAACACAGTATGTTAGCCAGCAATACACAATGTGGGTTTCAGTAGATAAACTATAGTTAGCTAGGTAAATAAAGATCCAGTCCATGAAAACATTTGATGGCCCCTTACACCAGTGATGTAAAGCATTGCACATAGAATAAAAAAAAGTATTGTTGGATATTTTCTATACTAATCAGACAGGTTTTTTACATGGCCGATACATTGGAGATAATGTACTGGAAAGTAATGGAAACAATAGAACACTATGCAAAATCAGGGAAACCAGGTCTGGTATTCATAGCTGACTTTTAAAGGGCTTTGATAATGTACAGCTGGAATTTATATATAAATGCCTTGAATATTTCAATTTTGGAGAATAATTTATACAATAGATTAAAGTTATGTATAGTAACCCTATGTGTAAAATAGTCAATAATGGCTGCTTCTCAGAAAGTATTAAACTGTCAACAGGAGTACAACAAGGTTGTCCACTATCAGCATATCTATGTATTATGTCCATTGAAAAGTCGGCTATTAAAATCAGATCCAACAATAGCAAGGAGATAGAAAAACAGGGCTTAAAAACACTATGCTGATTCATGTATTCTTTTTAAATCCACAATTTGGATCCCTCCACAGCCTCATAGAGGATCTAGATAATTTTTCTAACCTCTCTGGATTACAACCAAAATACACTGCTCAAAAAAATAAAGGGAACACTTAAACAACACAATGTAACTCCAAGTCAATCACACTTCTGTGAAATCAAACTGTCCACTTAGGAAGCAACACTGATTGACAATAAATTTCACATGCTGTTGTGTAAATGGAATAGACAACAGGTGGAAATTATAGGCAATTAGCAAGACACCCCCAATAAAGGAGTGGTTCTGCAGGTGGTGACCACAGACCACTTCTCAGTTCCTATGCTTCCTGGTTGATGTTTTGGTCACTTTTGAATGCTGGCGGTGCTTTCACTCTAGTGGTAGCATGAGACGGAGTCTACAGCCCACACAAGTGGCTCAGGTAGTGCAGCTCATCCAGGATGGCACACCAATGCGAGCTGTGGCAAGAAGGTTTGCTGTGTCTGTCAGCGTAGTGTCCAGAGCATGGAGGTGCTACCAGGAGACTGGCCAGTACATCAGGAGATGTGGAGGAGGCCGTAGGAGGGCAACAACCCAGCAGCAGGACCGCTACCTCCGCCTTTGTGCAAGGAGGAGCAGGAGGAGCACTGCCAGAGCCCTGCAAAATGACCTCCAGCAGGCCACAAATGTGCATGTGTCTGCGCAAACGGTTAGAAACAGACTCCATGAGGGTGGTATGAGGGCCCGACGTCCACAGGTGGGGTTGTGCTTACAGCCCAACACCGTGCAGGACGTTTGGCATTTGCCAGAGAACACCAAGATTGGCAAATTCGCTACTGGCCCCCTGTTCTCTTCACAGATGAAAGCAGGTTCACACTGACCACATGTGACAGAGTCTGGAGACGCCATGGAGAACGTTCTGCTGCCTGCAACATCCTCCAGCATGACCGGTTTGGCGGTGGGTCAGTCATGGTGGGGGGTGGCATTTCTTTGGGGGGCCGCACAGCCCTCCATGTGTTCGCCAGAGGTAGCCTGACTGCCATTAGGTACCGAGATGAGATCCTCAGACCACTTGTGAGACCATATGCTGGTGCGGATGGCCCTGGGTTCCTCCTAATGCAAAAGACAATGCTAGACCTCATGTGGCTGGAGTGTGTCGGCAGTTCCTGCAAGAGGAAGGCATTGATGCTATGGACTGGCCCGCCTGTTCCCCAGACCTGAATCCAATCAAACATCTGGGACATCATGTCTCGCTCCATTCACCAACGCCACGTTGCACCACAGACTGTCCAGGAGTTGGCGGATGCTTTAGTCCAGGTCTGGGAGGAGATCCCTCAGGAGACCCTCCGCTACCTCATCAGGTGCATGCCCAGGCGTTGTAGGGAGGTCATACAGGCACGTGGAGGCCACACCCACTACTGAGCCTCATTTTGACTTGTTTTAAGGACATTACATCAAAGTTGGATCAGCCTGTAGTGTGGTTTTCCACTTTAATTTTGAGTGTGACTCCAAATCCAGACCTCCATCGGTTGATACATTTGATTTCCATTGATAATTTTTGTGTGATTTTGTTGTCAGCACATTCAACTATGTAAAGAAAAAAGTATTTAATAAGAATATTTCATTCATTCAGATCTAGGATGTGTTATTTTAGTGTTCCCTTTATTTTTTTGAGCAGTGTATTAGAAATGTAACATATTACATATTGGATCCCCCCAAAAAACTTTTACATTACCGTGTAGTTTACCAATACAATAGTCTGACGGTGATGTAGACATACTCAGTATTTACATCCCTTAAGAAATAATCTCACTACAATACATTTGTTATTGAAATATAGCAAAAATAGATACCATCGGGCTACCATGGAAAGGAAAATATCTGTATTTGTGGAAAAATCACCTGATTAACTTTATAGTCATATTCCAGTTTACTTATTTGATAATGGGCTTGTAACTTGTTTTTTAAATTCTATGAGTAAAAAATATAATATTTTATTTGAATCTGCGAGCCATACATTTTTTACGGGCTTATTTATTTATATATGTCTTAGCCATGTCTGAATCCTGGCTTAGGAAGACCACCAATAACTCTGAAATCTCCATCCCTAACTACAACATTTTCAGACAAGATAGAATGGCCAAAGGGTGCAGTGTTGCAGTCTACTGCAGAGATAGCCTGCAGAGTTCTGTCCTACTATCAAGGTGTGTACCCAAACAATTTGAACTTCTACTTTTAAAAATCCACCTCTCTAAAAACAAGTCTCTCACCTTTGCCGCCTGTTATCTTCAGAGCTCGTGCTGCTAGGTGACCTAAACTATGACATGCTTAACACCCCGGCCATCCTACAATCTAAGCTTGATGCCCTCAATCTCACACAAATTATCAATGAACCTACCAGGGTCAACCCCAAAGCCATAAACATGGGCACCCTCATAGATATCATCCTAACCAACTTGCCCTCTAAATACACCTCTGCTGTTTTCAACCAAGATCTCAGCGATCACTGCTTCATTGCCTACATCCGTAATTGGTCAGCGGTCAAACAACCTCCAATCATCACTATCAAACGCTCCCTGAAACACTTCAGTGAGCAGGCCTTTCTAATCGACCTGGCCCGGGTATCCCGGAAGAATATCGACCTCATCCCGTCAGTAGAGGATGCCTGGTTATTTTTTTTAAATGCCTTCCTCACCATCTTAAATAAGCATGCCCCATTCAAGAAATTTAGAACCAGAAACAGATATAGCCCTTGGTTCTCTCCAGACCTGACTGCCCTTAACCAACACAAAAACATCCTGTGGCGTTCAACATTAGCATTGAACAGCCGCGGGGATTTAGGGAAGCTAGAAACTAATATACACAGGCAGTTAGAAAAGCCAAGGCTAGCTTTTTCAAGCAGAAATTTGCTTCCTGCAACACAAACTCAAAAAAGTTCTGGGACATTGTAAAGTCCATGGAGAATAAGAGCACCTCCTCCCAGCTGCCCACTGCACTGAGGATAGGAAACTCTGTCACCACCGATAAATCCACTATAATTAAGAATTTCAACAACCATTTTTCTATGGCTGGCCATGCTTTCCACCTCGCCACCTCTACCCAAGTCAACAGCACTGCACCCCACACAGCAACTCGCCCAAGCCTTCCCCATTTCTCCTTCTCCCAAATTCAGTCAGCTGATGTTCTGAAAGAGCTACAAAATCTGTACCCCCAAAAATCAGCCGGGCTAGACAATCTGGACCCTTTCTAAAACTATTGCAACCCCTATTACTATTCTGTTCAACCTCTCTTTCGTGTCGTCTTAGATTCCCAAAGATTGGAAAGCAGCTGCGGTCATCCCCCCTCTTCAAAGGAGTTGGACACTCTTGACCCAAACTGCTACAGACCTATATCTATCCTACCCTGCCTTTCTAAGGTCTTCGAAAGCCAAGTTATTAACAAACAGTTCACCCACCATTTCGAATCCCACCGTACCTTCTCCGCTATGTAATCTGGTTTCAGAGCTGGTCATGGGTGCACCTCAGCCACGCTCAAGGTTCTAAACAATATCTTAACCGCCATCGATAAGAAACAATACTGTGCAGCCGTATTCATTGACCTGGTCAAGGCTTTCGACTCTGTCAATCACCACATTCACCACAGACTCAACAGCCTTGGTTTCTCAAATGATTGCCTAGCCTGGTTCACCAACTACTTCTCTGATAGAGTTCAGTGTGTTAAATCGGAGGGTCTGCTGTCCAGACCTCTGGCAGTCTCTATGGGCGTGCCACAGGGTTCAATTCTTGGACGGACTCTCTTCTCTGTATACATCAATGATGTCGCTCTTGCTGCTGGTGAGTCTCTGATCCACCTCTACGCAGACGACACCATTCTGTATACTTCTGGCCCTTCTTTGGACACTGTTAACAACCCTCCAGACGAGCTTCAATGCCATACAACTCTCTTTCCGTGGCCTCCAACTACTCTTAAATACAAGTAAAACTAAATGCATGCTCTTCAAACGATCGCTGCCTGCACCTGCCCGCCCATCCAGCATCACTACTCTGGACGGTCCTGAATATGTGGACAACTACAAATACCTAGGTGTCTGGTTAGACTGTAAACTCTCCTTCAAGACTCACATCAAACATCTCCAATCCAAAGTTAAATCTAGAATTGGCTTCCTATTTTGCAACAAATCATCCTTCCCTCATGCTGCCAAACATACCCTCGTAAAACTGACCATCTTACCGATCCTCGACTTTGGCGATGTCATTTACAAAATAGCCTCCAACACCCAACTCAACATATTGGATGCAGTCTATCACAGTGCCATCCGTTTTGTCATCAAAGCCCTATATGCTACCCACCACTGCGACCTGTATGCTCTCGTTGGTTGGCCCTCGCTTCATACTCGTCGCCAAACCCACTGGCTCCAGGTCATCCACAAGACCCTGCTAGGAAAAGTCCCGCCTTATCTCTGCTCGCTGGTCACCATAGCTGTACCCACCCGTAGCACTCATTCCAGCAGGTATATCTCAGGGTAGCCTAGTGGTTAGAGTGCTGGACTAGTAACCGGAAGGTTGCAAGTTCAAACCCCCGAGCTGACAAGGTATAACTCTGTCGTTCTGCTCCTGAACAGGCAGTTAACCCACTATTCCTAGGCCGTCATTGAAAATAAGAATTTGTTCTTAACTGACTTGCCTAGTTAAATAAAGGTAAAATAAATAAAATACACTTGTCAAAGCCAATTCCTCCTTTGGCTGCCTCTCCTTGCAGTTCTCTGCTGCCAATGACTGGAACAAACTACAAAAATCTCTGAAACTGGAAACACTTATCTCCCCCACTAGCTTTAAGCACCAGCTGTCAGAGCAGCTCACAGATCACTGCACATAGCCCATCTATTAATATATATACCTTTATTTTACTAGGCAAGTCAGTTAAGAACAAATTCTTATTTTCAATGACGGCCTAGGAACAGTGGGTTAACTGCCTGTTCAGGGGCAGAACGACAGATTTGTACCTTGTCAGCTCGGGGATTTGAACTTGCAACCTTCCGGTTACTAGTCCAACGCTCTAACCACTAGGCTACTCTGCCGCCCCAACAGCCCAAATAATAGCCCAAACAACTACCTCTTCCCCTACTGTATTTATTTATTGATTTATTTAGCTCCTTTGCACCCCAGTATTTCTACTTTGCACACTCATCTACTGTCAAATCTACCATTCCAGTGTTTTTAATTGCTATATTGAATTTACTTCGCCACCATGGCCTATTTATTGCCTTTACCTCCCTTATCTCACCTCATTTGCTCACATTGTATATAGACTTATTTTTTCTACAGTATTATTGACTGTATGTTTGTTTTACTCCATGTGTAACTCTGTTGTTATATGTGTCAAACTGCTTTGCTTTATCTTGGCCAGGTTGCAGTTGTAAAGGAGAAATTGTTCTCAACTGGCCTACCTGGTTAAATAAAGGTGAAATAACATTTTTAAAATAAAATAAATGTATATCATGAACATGAATTCGTAGGGCAGAAATGACTAAATATTAAAGCATTCTACCTCTCACTAAAGGCTTTGGTCATACAAAAGTTATACTTAAATCTGAACTGGTTTTCTAGCAAATTAGTAAGAATCTCACCCCATGTTCAAAAATGGCCTTTCCCCCTTTATTCAGACTACAACCTCATACCTTTGGTTATTTGAAAATGAAATCATTGACCAAATATCGCTATTTTTTAAATAATTAATAGAAAGTTGGTTTCAATTTCAGTTTAATCCATCAGAATAGACACAACCAAATAATACAACCAATATTATTGCTAAATTCAAATGTACTAATTCATTTAAAAAATCAATTGTTTTTGGAAGAAATGTTTTAAACGAGTATAATCTTTCTAAATTATATCGTAAATAGGACTGGTTGAGTTGTGTGATTTGTTGGCTATTTAACAATTATTTACTTAACTAATACTGTGGTAAGACATTTCTTTCCTTCATTCTGAATGAACTGCGATTACTTTTTTGAAGCTGGGGCTGGCAACTGATTAAGTGATGGCTAACATAACAAAGGCCTCAGCATTCCTAATTATCCTGGCATTAGGGAGACAGCACCAGAGGCAGATGACCACAGCATGAACCCAAAGTGGCTTATGGTGCCCCCCAATCTATATGGGAAGGGTGACTGTGCAGTATTGCTATCAGCTACAGTTGAAGTCAGAAGTTTACATACACCTTAGCCAACTACATTTAAACTCAGTTTTCACAATTCCTGACATTTAATCCTAGTAAGAATTCCCTGTCTTGGGTCAGTTAGGATCACCACTTTATTTTAAGAATGTGAAATGTCAGAATAATAGTAGAGAATTATTTATTTCAGCTTTTATTTCTTTCATCACATTCCCAGTGGGTCAGAAGTTAACATACACTCAATTAGTATTTGGTAGCATTGCCTTTAATTTTTTAAAACTTGGGTGAAATGTTTCAGGTAGCCTTCCATTAGCTTCCCACAATAAGTCGGGTGAATTTTGGCCCATTCCTCCTGACAGAGCTGGTGTAACTGAGCCAGGATTGTAGGCCTCCTTGCTTGCACACGCTTTTTCAGTTCTGCCCACAAAAATTCTATAGGATTGAGGTCAGGGCTTTGTGATGGCCACACCAATACCTTGACTTTGTTGTCCTTAAACCATTTTGCCACAACTTTGGAAGCATGCTTGGGGTCATTGTCCATTTGGAAGACCCATTTGCGACCAAGCTTTAACTTCCTAACTGATGTCTTGAGATGTTGCTTCAATATATCCACATCATTTTCCTTCCTCATGAAGCCACCTATTTTGTGAAGTGCAAAATAGCCCCCCTGCAGCAAAGCACCCCCACAACATGATGCTGCCACCCCTGTGCTTCATGGTTGGAATGGTGTTCTTCGGCTTGCAAGCCTCCCCCTTTATCCTCCAAACATAATGATGGTCATTATGACCAAATAGTTATTTTTTTTGTTTCATCAGACTTGAGGACATTTCTCCAAATAGTACGATCATTGTCTCCATGGCTTTTTCCTTGCTGAGCAGCCTTTCAGGTTATGTCGATATAGGAATCGTTTTACTGTGGATATAGATACTTTTGTATCTGTTTTCTCCAGCATCTTCACAAGGTTCTTTACTGTTTGTTCTGAGATTGATTTGCACTTTTCACACCAAAGTACATTCATCTCTAGGAGACAGAACGCGTCTCTTTCCTGAGTGGTGTGACGGTTGCGTGGTCCCATGGGGTTTATACTTTATACTACCTTCAGGCGTATGGAAATTGCTCCCAAGGATGAACCAGACTGGTCTACAATTCTTTTTCTGAGGTCTTGGCTGATTTCTTTTAATTTTCCCATGATGCCAAGCAAAGAGGCACTGGGTTTGAAGGTAGGCTTTGAAATACATTCACAGGTACACCTCCAATTGACTCAAATGATGTCAATTAGCCTATCAGAAGCTTCTAAAGCCATGACATAATTTTCTGGTATTTTCCAAGCTGTTTGATGGCACAGTCAACTTAGTGTATGTAAACTTCTGACCCACTGGAATTGTGACAAAGGTTATTTAATTTATTTCATCGTTTTTATGTCTTTACTATTATTCTACAATTTAGAAAAAAGTTCAAATAAATAAAAACCCTTGAATGAGTAGGTATTCAAGAACTTTTGACCGTAGTGTAGGCTTGCCATAAAAAAGGGGGTGAATACAGTGGCTTGCAAAATGTATTCACCCCATTGGCATTTTACCTATTTTGTTGCCGTACAACCTGGAATTAAAATAGATTGGGGGGGTTGTATCATTTGATTTACACAACATGCCTAACACTTTGAAAATGCAAAATATGTTTTTATTGTGAAACAAACAAGATATAAGACAAACAAAAAAAACTAAAGTCAATTCTTTGTAGAGACACCTTTTGCAGCAATTACAGCTGCAAGTCTCTTGGGGTATGTCTATAAGCTTGGCACATCTAGCCACTGGGATTTTTACCCATTCTTCAAGGCAAAACTGCTCCAGCTCCTTCAAGTTGGATGGGTTCCGCTGATGTACAGCAATCTTTAAGTCATAGCACAGATTCTCATTTGGATTGAATTCTGGGCTTTGACTAGGCCATCCCAAGACATTTAAATGTTTCCCCTTATACCACTCGAGTGTTGCTTTAGCAGTATGCTTAGGGTAATTGTACTGCTGGAAGGTGATCCTTTGTCCCAGTTTCAAATCTCTGGAAGACTGAAACCGGTTTCCCTCAAGAATATCCCTGTATTTAGCTCCATCCATTAATCCTTCAATTCTGACCACTTTCCCAGTCCCTGCCGATGAAAAACATCCCCACAGCATGATGCTGCCACCACCACGCTTCACTGTGTCAGATGTTGTTCTCGGAGTGATGAGTGGTGTTGGGTTTGTGCCAGACATAGCGTTTTCCTTGATGGCCAAAAAGCTCAATTTTAGTCTCATCTGACCAGAGTACCTTATTCCATGTGGGAGTCTCCCACATGCATTTTGGCAAACACCAAACATGTTTGCTTATTTTTTTCTGGCCACTCTACCTTAAAACTCAGCTCTGTGGAGTGTACAGCAACCTGTTAGGGATAGGAAGAATACTGCCCCCTTTGGAGGAAGTGCGTGCCCATAGTAAACTGAGTGCGTGCCCATAGTTGCGCTCGGAGTGTCCTTTGTTCCTTGAAGCACTAGACGATGTCAGTTTGTCTGTTCGAGTTGAGAATTGTTTTCTACATTTAGAACACCCTACAGCTTGATTCTGCACTTAGTTTGACCAGTTTAGTCGACATATAATATGTAATTTTGAAGTTTTGATGCGCAACCCCTCGAATTTTGGCTGCATTTCAGCCGGAATTTGTCGCGTTTGATAACAGAAAGACACACGACTTGAAACCAAACGCTGTTTTGGGTAAGTATGACTTCTTCCACTACTTCTGATCGAAGACCATCAAAGGTAAGGGAATATTTATGTGGTAATTTTGTGTTTCTGTTGACTCCAACATAGCGGAGAAATATTGCTTATGTCTGAGCGCCGTCTCAGATTATTGAAAAATGAACGATTTCTGTAACGTTAAAAATAAATGTGACAAAGCGATTGCATTAAGAAGCAGTGTATCTTTCTAACTATATGTAGAACATGTATATTTAGTCAAAGTTTATGATGTGTATTGCTGTTATCTGGCGTTATCTGGCGGAGTTATCATAATTTCTCCGGACATTTTTGTAGCATTTTTTTAACATGGCATCAATGTAAACAGAGATTTATGGATATAAATTGCATATTATTGCAAAAAACATAAATGTACTGTGTAACATGTCCTATTACTGTCATCTGATGAAGATTTTCAAAAGGTTAGTGAATTATTTTTCTTTTAATCCTGCGTTTGTGATTGCATCTTTTGTTTGACAAAATGGCTATATTATTAGCTGTGTCTTTGGTGGTGGTTTGACATAAATATGTGCTATGTTTTCGCCGTAAACCATTTTAGAAACCTGACTTGCTGGGTAGATGAACAAGGTATTTATCTTTCATTTGAGCTATTGGACTTGTTAATGTGTGGAGGTTAAATATTTCTAAGAATATTTTTGCATTCTGTGCGCCACTTTTGAGTTGAGCGTGGGGGGGGTTCCCTAGGGGAACGTGGTAGTGTGAACAAGTTTTAAAGTGGTCCTATGGACAGATTCTCCAATCTACGCTGGGGAGCTTTGCAGCTCCTTCGGGGTTATCTTTGGTCTCTCCATGAGTTTTGGTGGGCGGCCCTCTCTTGGCAGTTTTGTTGTGGTGCCATATTCTTTCAATTTTTTAATATTGGATTTAATGGTGCTCCGTGGGATGTTCAAAGTTTCTGATATTTTTTATAACCCAACTCTAATCTGTACTTCTCCACAACTTTGTACCTGACCTGTTTGGAGAGCTCCTTGGTCTTCATACTGCTGCTTGCTTGGCGGTGCACCTTGCTTAGTGGTGTTGCAGACTCTGGGGCCTTTCAGAACAGGTGTACAGTATATATACTGAGATCATTTGACACTTAAATAAAGTCCACCTGTGTGCAATCTAACTAATTATGTGACTTCTGAAGCTAATTGGTTGCACCAGATCTTATTTAGGGGCTTCATAGTAAAGGGGGTGAATACATATGCACGCACCACTTTTCCATTTTATTTTTATAATTTTTTGAAAC
Organism: Oncorhynchus tshawytscha; assembly: GCF_018296145.1. Classification (NCBI taxonomy): domain Eukaryota; kingdom Metazoa; phylum Chordata; class Actinopteri; order Salmoniformes; family Salmonidae; genus Oncorhynchus; species Oncorhynchus tshawytscha. The sequence continues at coordinate 13,040,066 of NC_056443.1, forward strand.
AAGTTATTTTTTTCACTTCACTAATTTGGACTATTTTGTGTATGTCCTTTACACGAAATCCAAATAAAATCTATTTAAATTACAGGTTGTAATGCAACAAAACAGGAAAAACGCCAAGGGGGGTGAATACTTTTGCAAGGCGCTGTACTTACAGTGCGTTCGGAAAGTAATCAGACAATCAACATTTTGTTATGTTTCAGACTTAATCTAAAAAGGATTAAATAAAAAATCCACAGCAACCTACACACAATACCCCATAATGACAAAGAGAAAACAAGTTTAGAACCTTTTGCAAATGTATTTTTAATAAAAAACATACCTTATTTACATAAGTATTCAGACCCTTTTCTATGAGACTCGAAATTGAGCTCCGGTGCATCCTGTTTCCATTGATCATCCTTGAGATGTTTCTACAACTTGATTGGAGTCCACCTGTATTAAAGACAATTGATTTGATATGATTTGGAAAGGCACACACCTGTCTATATAAGGTCCCACAGTTGACAGTGCATGTCAGAGCAAAAACCAAGCCATGAGCTCGAAGGAATTGTCTGTAGAGCTCTGAGACAGGATTGTGTCGAGGCATAGATCTGGGGAAGGGTACCAAAACATTTCTGCAGCATTGAAGGTCCCCAAGAACATGGTGACCTCCATCAATCTTAAATGAAAGACGTTTGAAACCACCAAGACTCTTCCTAGAGCTGGCTGCCTGGCCAAACTGAGCAATTGGGGGAGAAGGGCCTTGGTTAGGGAGGTGACCAAGAACCCGATGGTCAGAGTTCTTCTGTGGAGATGGGAGAACCTTCCAGAAGGACAATCATCTCTGCAGCACTCCACCAATCAGGCCTTTATGGTAAAGTGGCTAGACAGAAGCCACTCCTCAGTAAAAGGCACATAACAGCCTGCTTGGAGTTTGCCAAAAGGCACCTAAAGACTCTCAAATTCTCAAGTCCGATGAAACCAAGATTGAACTCTTTGGCCTGAATGCCAAGCGTCACATCTGGAGAACCTGTCCCCATCCCTACTGTGAAGCATGGTAGTGGCAGCATCATGCTGTGTGGATTTTTTTCAGTGGCAGGGACAGGTAGATGAGTCAGGATTGTGGGAAAGATGAACGGAGCAAAGTACAGAGATCCTTGCTTCAGAGCGCTCAGGACCTCAGACTGAGGCAAAGGCTCACCTTCCAACAGGACAACAACCTTAAGCACACAGCCAAGACAATGCAGGAGTGGCTTCAGGACAAGTCTGAATGTCCTTGAGTGGCCCAGCCAGAGCCAGGACTTGAACCCGATCAAACATCTCTGGAGAGACCTGAAAATAGCTGTGCAGCAACGTTCCCCTGCTAACCTGACAGAGCTTGAGAGGATCTGCAGAGAAGAATGGGAGCACTTCCCAAATACAAGTGTGCCAAGCTTGTAGCGTCATACCCAAGATTACTGCTGTAATGCTGTAAACGCTGTCAAAGGTGCTTCAGTAAAGCACTGAATAAATGGTCTTAATACTTATGTAAATGTAATATCAGTTTTTTATACAAATTAGCAAACATTTCTAAACTTGTTTTTGCTTTGTCATTATGGGGTATTGCATGTAGATTGCGGAGGAAAACTATTTAATACATTTTAGAACAAGGCTAACGTTCAAAATGTGGAAAAATTATAGGGGTCTGGATACTTTCCGAAGGCACTGAATTGATCCAAAACATTTCAGCTTTTCAAAAGGCAAAAGGTATTCTGCTGGGATGGGACCTGGGATTAAAAATGAAAATACATGTAAATAAAAATATAGGACAAAACACACATCACGACAAGAGACACCACAACACTACATAAAGAGAGACCTAAGACAACATGGCATGACAGCAAAACATGACAACACAGCATGGTAGCAGCACAACAGGGCAACAGCACAACATGGTAACAGCACAAAACAGGGTCCAAACATTATTGGGCACAGACAACAGCACAAAGGGCAAGAAGGTAGAGACAACAATACATCACGCAAAGCAGCCACAACTGTCAGTAAGAGTGTCCATGATTGAGTCTTTGAATGAAGAGATTGAGATAAAACTGTCCAGTTTGAGTGTTTGTTCGAACTGAAAAGACGAGCGACACAGGGATGTGTGTGCTTTGGGGACCTTTAACAGAAGGTGACTGGCAGGATACCACCCCCAACTTGTCACAACACAACTGATTGGCTCAAAATAGGAAAACAATTCCACAAATTAACTTTTAACAAGGGACACCTGTTAATTGAAATGCATAGGGTGGCTACTTTGAAGAATCTCAAATAAAACAACTTAAACCAACTAAACACTATAGTCCTAGGACAAGTCAATGTAATGTAACAACTATAAATGTGCTGTTGTTGACTAGGGATAATATGATTTGATTGAAATTTAATTTCTCCCCTAGCCAACAGCCTTTAGCCAAATTATGACATTTTTGGGGCAGAATGCGTTAACAATAAAAAGTTGATTACATACTTTTCTGTTTTCTGTTTTATTTCAGAAATGGAGCCCGGGAGTCAAACAAAGTACTTAATTTCAGGGAAACAAACATATGCTACATTTGTATTTTTCTGTCTCTTTTTTTGTTACAGAACGTTTCTCCAATCAACCCCTCACCCACTACAAACTCATCAAGTCATATATTCCAATATATTTTACAATTATTTTTTTTTTTAAATATCAGCATAAAGCATCAAAGCAACAATTATTGTTGATAACATACTTTTCTTGTTCTATCTTATTTCAGATAGAACCCAAGAGTCAAATAAAACATTTAATTTCAGGTAAACAAACACATTACATCTATTTTTAAGGAACATTTCCCCTATCTCACCCATCAAACACCTCAAGTCATACATTTCAATACATATATAAATTTTTTAAATCAGAATAAAGCAACAATTGTATCAGCCATTTTAAGCCTACTTTCCACTTAGTAGTGCTTCAGGGTGTGGCGCACAAGGCTGTGTTATATGGTAGATGTTAGAAAGACTTTGCAATGCCTCGTGCTTTTTCCTTGCAGGGTGGTCTGAGGGACATCACCTTGGATGTGGCGTCTAGTGAGGCGTAGAGGATTGTTAGAGGGAAGCCGGCCCCCAGCAGACAGATGAGGAGGTGGGGTGGTGGACCCAAAGCTGCCACATCAATTTTATCCTGTACTGCTGGTACGAAATCACTTGTCCTGTGACCTGCTGGTGGACAATGTGGCCATTGAGGAAAGCTATGTCTATTAGGTGGAAAAATTGCTTCTTGTACCATTTAAGGGGTATTCTGGCACATGCAACAAAACTGTTCTGCATGTCCACTTTGTCAACTGCTCCCATCTTCTTGTTGTACTCCAAGACATAGTCTGGCTTCATTTTCCTCTCTCTGGGAACTAAGTCCAGTTTTCCTGTGTCTGACATTTTAAAGGTGTGCACAGTGGACAGAACATAAACATCGTGTTTGTTGTGCCACTTCACTGCCATCTCCCCGTTTGTTTGGAACTCCCTCTTGCTCATTTTTTCTGTTGGAACTCACTGTGCCACAGGCCCCTGTGTTCTCCCTCAAAAAGGATTGGAAAAGGGTGGGGTACTGTACCAGTTGTCCACAAATACAGCGTGCCCCTTTCTGATGTAAGTCTGCAGAATGGTAATCACTACTGATTCAGATATGCCAAGAACCTCAAAATGCCTTATATCTGTGGTGGCGCCAGTGTAGATGATCAGGTCCTGTATCATACTGTATCCTGTCAAGTGTGCGTATTTTGAGAGTTTCCCTTTTAAGCCATGGGCAGTCTTCTCTTACAGTGCATAACAAATTATTACATATTTAGTAGACTAAAGGCATTCTGATTTTGATACATTTGAAGAGAGCCTTGGATTTTTCTGTAATATGGTAATAGTCATACCTGTTGGTTTCCTGCACTACACTCTCCACCAATTCCTAACCAAGGAACAGTTTAAAACAATCTGCCTCTGAGGGGGTAGACAGGATGCTTTGCATGCCAGACAGGGTGTTATTGAAGTAAAAGGAACTCCACCAGTGGGGACCATCCTCCTAAATTTCAGCCTGTTCTCCCTCACAGCCTACAAGATTGGCAGCAGCACCAGCATCTTGGGAGGGTGAAGGATGCTCATTGACTTCAAGGTTGGGGTGGGCACCATTGTCCTCAGACATCTCACGCTCACAGTCCAGAAGGTTGGGTCAGATATTCCTCGTCACTATCTGATTGATCCAACTCACTCTCACACAGATTCTTCATCAGAATGACAAAATATTTATTTATCTCATCAGTGAGGCATTTCCTTTTGAAACCGGACATTATCTCTACTCAATGGCAATCACTGTCTGTCAAGAGTTATGTTTTTCTGTCAGGACTGTTACTCAGGGTTGCCAGTTTTTGTAGGCAATGGGCGCAGACATCTTTGACCTTGGTTATTTTGCGCCTTCAAAACATCTGGGAACTCTGAAAAATACAAATCAAATCAAATTGTATTTGTCACATACACATGGTTAGCAGATGTTAATGCTAGTGTAGCGAAATGCTTGTGCTTCTAGTTCCGACAATGCAGTAATAACCAACGAGTAATCTAACCTAACAATTCCACAAGTACTACCTTATACACAAGTGTAAAGGGATAAAGAACATGTACATAAAGATATATGAATGAGTGATGGTACAGAACGGCATAGGCAAGATGCAGTAGATGGTATCGAGTACAGTATATACATATGAGATGAGTAATGTAGGGTATGTAAACATAAAAGTGGCATAGTTTAAAACCTGTTATGGCTGCAATCCCGATACCGGGATCGATATAATAACTACCAGTGAAAATAGAGGGCGCCAAATTCAAACCACAGAAATCTCATAATTACAATTCCTAAAACACATGTGTTTTATATAATTATTAAGTTATTCTCGTTGTTAATCCCACCAAAGTGTCCGATTTCAAATAGGCTTTTCAACGAAAGCACTACAAACGATCATGTTAGGTCTCCACCAAACCACAATAAGCACAGCCATTTTCCAGTAAAATATACCTTGAAACCTTGAATTATCTTCATCAGATGACACATGCTTGTTTTGTTAGATAAAGTTCATATTTATATAAAAAAATCTGAGTTCACATTGGCGCGTTAGATTCACTAATTCCAAAAACATCAAGTGATTTTGCATAGCCACATCATTCAACAGAAATACTCATCATAAATGTAGATGATAATACAAGTTAGACACATGGAATTATAGATATACCTCTCCTTAATGCAACCGCTGTGTCAGATTTCAAAAGAACCTTACGGAAAAGAAACGCATGCAATAATCTGAGACGGCGCTCAAAAGTAAAAACACCACAGCCGCAAAGATGGCGTCAACATAAACAAGAAATTACATGATAAACATTCCTACCTTTGATGATCTACATCAGAAAGCACTCCAGGAATCCCAGGTCCACAATAAATGTTTGTTTTGTTCGAAAATGTCCGTTATTTATGTCCAAATACCCTCTTTTGTTAGCGCGTTTGGTATACATATCCAAACGCTAATTCTGGTCAAATCAAATCAAATCAAATTTTATTTGTCACATTCATATGGTTAGCAGATGTTAATGCGAGTGTAGCGAAATGCTTGTGCTTCTAGTTCCAACAATGCAGTAATAACCAACAAGTAATCTAGCTAACAATTCCAAAACTACTACCTTATAGACACAAGTGTAAGGGGATAAAGAATATGTACATAAAGATATATGAATGAGTGATGGTACAGAGCGGCATAGGCAAGATACAGTAGATGGTATTGAGTACAGTATATACATATGAGATGAGTATGTAAACAAAGTGGCATAGTTAAAGTGGCTAGTGATACATGTATTACATAAAGATGCAGTAGATGATATAGAGTACAGTATATACGTATACATATGAGATGAATAATGTAGGGTATGTAAACATTATATTAGGTAGCATTGTTTAAAGTGGATAGTGATATATAATTTCCCATCAATTCCCATTAATAAAGTGGCTGGAGTTGAGTCAGTGTGGTGGCAGCAGCCACTCAGTGTTAGTGGTGGCTGTTTAACAGTCTGATGGCCATGAGATAGAAGCTGTTTTTCAGTCTCTCGGTCCCAGCTTTGATGCACCTGTACTGACCTCGCCTTCTGGAGGATAGTGGGGTGAACAGACAGTGGCTCGGGTGGTTGTTGTCCTTGATGATCTTTATGGCCTTCCTGTGACATCGGGTGGTGTAGGTGTCCTGGAGGGCAGGTAGTTTGACCCCAGTGATGCGTTGTGCAGACCTCACTACCCTCTGGAGAGCCTTACGGTTGTGGGCGGAGCAGTTGCCGTACCAGGCGGTGATACAGCCCGACAGGATGCTCTCGATTGTGCATCTGTAGAAGTTTGTGAGTGCCTTTGGTGACAAGCCGAATTTCTTCAGCCTCCTGAGGTTGCGCCTTCTTCACGATGCTGTCTGTGTGGGTGGACCAATTCAGTTTGTCTGTTTTATTTAATTTTTATTTTACCTTTATTTAACTTGGTTAAGAACAAATTCTTCTTTTCAATGACGGCCTAGGAACAGTGGGTTACCTGCCTGTTCAGGGGCAGAACGACAGATTTGTACCTTGTCAGCTCGGGGGTTTGAACTTGCAACCTTCCGGTTACTAGTCCAACACTCTAACCACTAGGCTACCCTGCCGCCCCTATACTGTCTGTGATGTGTACGCCGAGGAACTTAAAACTTACTACCCTCTCCACTACTGTTCCATCGATGTGGATAGGGGAGTGTTCCCTCTGCTGTTTCCTGAAGTCCACAATCATCTCCTTAGTTTTGTTGACGTTGAGTATGAGGTTATTCTCCTGACACCACACTCCGAGGGCCCTCACCTCCTCCCTGTAGGCCGTCTCGTCGGTGTTGGTAATCAAGCCTACCACTGTTGTGTCGTCCGCAAACTTGATGATTGAGTTGGAGGCGTGCGTGGCCACGCAGTCGTGGGTGAACAGGGAGTACAGGAGAGGGCTCAGAACGCACCCTTGTGGGGCCCCAGTGTTGAGGATCAGCGAGGTGGAGATGTTGTTGCCTACCCTCACCACCTGGGGGCGGCCCGTCAGGAAGTCCAGTACCCAGTTGCACAGGGCGGGGTTGAGACCCAGGGTCTCGAGCTTGATGACGAGCTTGGAGGGCACTATGGTGTTAAATGCCGAGCTGTAGTCGATGAACACCATTCTCACATAGGTATTCCTCTTGTCCAGATGGGTTAGGGCAGTGTGCAGTGTGGTTGAGATTGCATCGTCTGTGGACCTATTTGGGCGGTAAGCAAATGGGAGTGGGTCTAGGGTGTCAGGTAGGGTGGAGGTGATATGGTCCTTGACTAGTCTCTCAAAGCACTTCATGATGACGGAAGTGAGTGCTACGGGGCGGTAGTCGTTTAGCTCAGTTACCTTAGCTTTCTTGGGAACGGGAACAATGGTGGCCCTCTTGAAGCATGTGGGAACAACAGACTGGGATAGGGATTGATTGAATATGTCCGTAAACACACCGGCCAGCTGGTCTGCGCATGCTCTGAGGGCGCAGCTGGGGATGCCGTCTGGGCCTGCAGCCTTGCGAGGGTTAACACGTTTAAATGTTTTCCTCACGTCGCCTGCAGTGAAGGAGAGTCCGTATGTTTTGGTTGCGGGCCGTGTCACTGGCACTGTATTGTCCTCAAAGCGGGCAAAAATTTAGTCTGCCTGGGAGCAAGGCATCCTGGTCCGTGACTGGGCTGGTTTTCTATTTGTAATCCGTGATTGACTGTAGACCCTGCCACATACCTGAAGTTGGAGACTTTTATCTCCCTCACCAACTTCAAACATCTGCTGTCTGAGCAGTTAACCGATCGCTGCAGCTGTACATAGTCTATCGGTAAATAGCCCACCCATTTTTACCTACCTCATCCCCATACTGTTTTTATTTATTTACTTTTCTGCTCTTTTGCACACCAATATCTCTACCTGTACATGACCATCTGATCATTTATCACTCCAGTGTTATTAATCTGCAAAATTGTAATTATTCGCCTACCTCCTCATGCCTTTTGCACACAATGTATATAGACTCCCCTTTTTTTTCTACTGTGTTATTGACTTGTTAATTGTTTACTCCATGTGTAACTCTGTGTTGTCTGTTCACACTGCTATGCTTTATCTTGGCCAGGTCGCAGTTGCAAATGAGAACTTGTTCTCAACTAGCCTACCTGGTTAAATAAAGGTGAAATAAAAAAATAAAATAAAAAATACCTCTTGTGTCTGAGCCGTTGAATTAAGATTCTACTTTGTCTCTATACTGACGCTTAGCTTGTTTGATTGCCTTGCGGAGGGAATAGCTACACTGTTTGTATTCGGTCATGTTTCCGGTCACCTTGCCCTGATTAAAAGCAGTGGTTCGTGCTTTCAGTTTCACCCGAATGCTGCCATCAATCCACGGTTTCTGATTTGGGAATGTTTTAATCATTGCTATGGGAACGACATCTTCAACGCACGTTCTAATGAACTCGTTTACCGAATCAGCGTATTCGTCAATGTTGTTGTTTGATGCAACACGAAACATATCCCAGTCCACGTGATGGAAGCAGTCTTGGAGTGTGGAATCAGATTGGTCGGACCAGCATTGAACAGACCTCAGCGCGGGAGCTTCTTGTTTTAGTTTCTGTCTGTAGGCAGGGACCAACAAAATGGAGTCGAGGTCAGCTTTTCCGAAAGGAGAGCGGGGCAGGGCCTTATATGCGTCGCGGAAGTTAGAATAGCAATGATCCAAGGTTTTTCCAGCCCTGGTTGCGCAATCGATATGCTGATACAATTTAGGGAGTCTTGTTTTCAGATTAGCCTTGTTAAAATACCCAGCTACAATGAATGCAGCCTCAGGATATATGGATTCCAGTTTGCAAAGTGTCAAATAAAGTTCTGCCACTGCGAGGATGATCAGCTGTCTGTTCTGTCTCCCTGTAGCACTGTCTTACATGTCTCACAGTGCGGACATGTGCAGACACTCATGCCTCCTTGCAGCATGCCTAAGGCTCGTTCACGCAGATGAGCAGGGACCCTGGGCATCTTTCTTTTGGTGTTTTTCAGTCAGTAGAAAGGCCACTTTAATGACTTAAGTTTTCATAACTGTGACCTTAATTGTCTGCCGTCTGCAAGCTGTTAGTGTCTTAACGACATTCCACAGGTGCATATTCATCAATTGTTTATGGTTCATTGAACCCGTATGTTTAAACCCTTTACAATGAAGATCTGTGAAGTTATTAGGATTTTTACGAATCATCTTTGAAAGATAGGGTCCTGAAATAAGATGTTTCTTTTTTTGCTGAGTTTATTCTACATCTTGGTAGTGTGATTCGGAATGACACACAGCTGTACATTTCGATGAAACATGGTGAAGCCCCAAAATTGCCTACCCTTGAAGCCTGTTTTTCAGACATAAGGAAGTGGATCGCAGCAAATGTTTTACTTTTAAACTCAGACGAAACAGAAATGCTAGTTCTAGGTCCCAAGAAACAAGAGATCTGCTGTTTGATCTGACAATTAATCTTGATGGTTGTACGTCTCAAATAAAACTGAAAGTCCTCCGTGTTACTTTGAACCCTGATCTCCCTTTTGAAAAACATATCAAGATAATTTAATGAGCAGCTTTTTTCCATCCTCGAAGCATTGAATAAATCTGAAACTTTTGGTCCAAAAATGTTGCAGAAAAGGTCATTCATGCTTTTGTCTCTTCTAGATTAGACTACTGCAATGCTCTACTCTCCAGCTACCAGAATAAATAACTACATAAACTTCAGTTTATGGCAGGTCATACAGGAAAGGCACACACCTGTCTATATTAGGTCCAACAGTTGACAGTGCGTGTCAGAGCAAAAACCAATCCATGAGATGGAAGAAATTGTCCATAGAGCTCCGAGACAGGATCGTGTCAAGGCACAGATCTGGGGAAGCGTACCAAAAAATGCCTGCAGCATTAAAGGTCCCCAATAACAGTGGCTTCTATCATTCTTAAATGGAAGGTTGGAACCCTCAAGACTCTTCCTAGTGCTGGCCGCCCAGCCAAACTGAGCTATCGGGGGAGAAGGGCCTTGTTCAGGCAGGTGACCAAGAAACCGATGGTCAGAGTTCTAGAGTTCCTCAATGGAGATGAGAGAACCTTCCAGAAGGACAACCATCTCTGCTGCACTCCACCAAACTGTCAATGGTGTGCGTACTGGGAGCGGAGTCAGGTGCAGGAGAGCAGAGAGTTGTGAACAGGAGCACACTTTATTTAGGCAGGAGAAACCAACAAACGGACGCCACTGCGTCGAAACCTCCATCCAATATGCCAAAGTGCAAAAACGCGCAAACAGTCACAACAATACAGTACAAACAAATAAACATAGCTCGTGAATATAAAACAGAATAAACGCACACCAGAAATAGCGCGTCAAAAATGACACGTAACATGAAACAATCACACACAAAGACATGAGGGGGAACAGAGGAATAAATACATATAGTGTGATTGGGAATGAAAATCAGGTGTGCAGGGAACAAGACAAAATGAAAGGATAAATAAAAAATGTGAGTGCCGATGGCTAGAAAGCCGGAGACGTGGACCGCCGAACGCCACCCGAACAAGGAGAGAAGCTGAATTCGGCAGAAGTCGTGACACAAACAGGCCTTTGTCGTAGTAGAGTGGCCAGACAGAAACTACTCCTCAGTAAAAGGCACATGACAGCCCACTTGGAGATTTCCAAAAGGCACCGAAAGAGTCTCATATCATGAGAAACAAGATTATCTGGTCTGATGAAACCAAGATTCAACTCTTTGGCCTGAATGCCAATGTCACGTCTCAAGGAAACCTGCCACCATCCCTACGGTGAAGAGCGCACAGGACCTGGGGCGAAGGTTCACCTTCCAACAGGACAACAATCCTGAGTACACAGCCAAGACAATGCAAGAGTTGCTTTGGGACAAGTATCTGAATGTCATTTAGTGGCCCAGCCAGAGCCCGGACTTGAACCCAATAGAATATCTCTGGAGAGACCTGAAAATGGATGCGCAGCAACTCTCCCCAGCCAACCTGACAGAGCTTGAGAGGATCTGCAGAGAAGAATGGGAGAAACTCCCCAAAAACAGGGGTGCCAAACTTGCGTCATACCCAAGAAGACTCATACCCAAGAAGACTCAAGGCTGTAATTGCTGCCAAAGGTTCTTTAACAAAGTACTGAGTAAAGGGTCTGAATACTTATGTAAATGTAATATGTTTTTTATTTGAAAATAATTAGGAACAGTTTCTAAACCTGATTTTGCTTTGTAATTATGGGGTATTGTGTGTAGATTGAGGGGGAAAAACAATAATCTATTTTATAATAGACTGTATAACAAACTGTGGAAAAAGTCAAGAGGTCCTAATACATTCCGCTGGCACTGCTAGTGCCTTATTAATGTGTTTGGACCCCAGGTAGAATAGCTGCTGCCTTGACAGCAGCTGATGGGGATCCCTAATAAAAATAATAAAAAAAGTAGAAATTCAAATTCAATTATTTAAGACAATACATATTTAATAAAGCCAGCATTCTTTTGAGAGCCTAGTTTTACCCTAATACAGTGTTCTGAAACTCATGGTTTACAGGCCACATCAGGCCTACAAGTCACATTGTACTGGTTTACAAAGTGATGTGTACATTTCTATTGGAATCCAGCCAGTGGGGATATCCAACATTTTGCATTTTTATTAACACACAACCTGCATTCAGAATGGCTGGGAAGACCAAGATATGAGACTACCTAAGCATCTAAACTGGAACAACCATTTCAGTAATGGGTGCAATATGTCCAAGTTACAGATTAGGATTCATTTTGGGAAATGTATTTATTTATACACTGTGTACAAAACATTATGAGCACCTTCTCTTTCCATGTCAGAATGACCAGGTGAATCCAGGTGAAAGCTATTATCCCTTATTGATGTCACTTGTTAAATACACTTCAAACAGTGTAGATGAAGGGGAGGAGACAGGTTAAAGAAGATTTTTAAGCCTTGAGAATTGAGACATGGATTGTGTATGTATGCCATTCAGAGGGTGAATGGGCAAGACAGAAGATTTAAGTGCCGTTGAACGTAGTATGGTAGTACGTGCCAGGCGCACCAGTGTGTCAAGAACAGCAATGCTGCTGGGTGTTTCACGCTCAACGGTTTCCCGTGTGTATCAAGAATGGCCACCGGGGCCTGGCCTAGCGTCGCCCGGCTTAGGGAGGGGTTGGCCGGTAGGGATATCCTTGTCTCATCTCGCACCAGCGACTCCCGTGGCGGGCCGGGCGCAGTGCGCGCTAACCAAGGTTGCACGGTGTTTCCTCCGACGCATTGGTGCGGCTGGCTTCCCGCGCTGTGTTAAAATTAATAAGAAGCAGTGCGGCTTGGTTGGGTTGTGTATCGGAGGACGCATGACTTTCAACCTTCGTCTCTCCCGAGCCCGTACGGGAGTTGCAGCGATGAGACAAGATAGTAGCTACTAAAACAATTGGATACTACAAAATCGGGGTAAAATAAAAAAAATAAAAAAAGATTGGCCACCACCCAAAGGACATCCAATCAACTTTACACAACTGTGGGAAGCATTGGAGTCAACATGGCAAGCCTCCCTGTGGAATGCTTTCGACTCCTTGTAGAGTTCATGCCTGACAAATTGAGACTGTTCTGAGAGCAAAAGGGGGGACTCAATATTAGGATACACTCAGTGTATTTGAATAGCATAAGATGAATGAATCAAACATTGATATTGAAACAAACAATTCTAGAAATATGATAATGATGGGTGTGGTTTTAGTTCAACACTGGTTTTTAACGACAACAGGGTTATTTTATGCCACTGAGTGTTTGTTTAACTTCTGAATTAACATTAGAAATGTCACACTGAAAAATCAACACTAGTTTTAACACTGGCCAATGTACTGTGTAATGTGAATGTCATGCATACCCTGACTCTTTGGCCGTTAAAATAATGCCTTCAAATGTGAATGGGGTATCAACAGAACAGTTTTACAGCACAAGAGAGTATTTCCAATCCTCATAACTACAGAATTGGGTCCAGACTTACGAGCGACACAGTAACACTAAGCACAGCTGTCATTTTATGTTGCCATTAGAAGCTAGGAAGCGGGGCTTGAATATGGCTTTATGGTACGGTTTTTGAGTTCCAAATGTTACCCTATTCCCTACATAGTGCACTACTTGGGCCCTGATCAAAAGTAGAGCACAATATAGTGAAAGGGGTGGAACGGGCCCTCAATATCATTAAGGACTATAGGGGTGCTCTCCTCTTCTTTCCCGGCTACTCATATGTCATATGGGGGAGGTGAAATTCTAACGAGGTCGTTAGCGAGGGTTTTGCTATGCATTGTTCGTTATCGGTGTGAGACAAGGCTGAGGCATCGCGCACACACACACACATACACACACACACAGAATGAGGCATTAATAAAGCTGTCAGCTGTAGAGTTAATTTATTCACAGATTTTTTCTGTCCTTCATTCATTGTCTCATATTTGCAAACACTCCCCTTCATTCGTTCTGTGGCATTCCGGCTCCGACACTAGCCAATGATAAAGGCTTCTTGAGATGAGTGCCATTAATGATCTGGGTGAGTCTTGTGCTCATGAAGCTTGTGTACACCTTGCCACCTCACTCTCTGTCTCTGCTCTCCACCACTCTCTCGGTCTACCTGTCTCAACCTCCATCTCTCACTCACCACATCTCTCTCTTTCTCATCGGTCTTCTCTTTCTCAATTTTCCCTCATTCACTCTTACAGCCTGTTGTTTCCCAGGGCCAGCGCCAGAACAAACCACTTGGATGGGCATTTGAAATTCATAGAGGGACATGTTTTTTTCACGGTGTGACGACCCTCCCACTCTGTCTGCCGTATTCTCTCTTTGTTTCCTTATTAGGATGCTGGTAGGCGGAGTTGGGAGGGTCGTCAGCTACATGGGAAACACCAGGGCCCGGTGTCTCCCAGGATAAATACACAACTTCCCCATTCATGGAGGAGACTCTCTCCGTGCAGACACCTTTATAGATTTTTTATAGATTTTGTTGTGTTTCTTGGTGGTTTTTTGGTTGTTTGCTTTAGCTTTAGCTTTACCTGATCCTACTAGTTTTGTCTACAGGAACATAACACGTTAACAGACAGGGTGTAAATGCAATTATGGCTCTCCAATAGAATGTGTTTCATACACAGTAGCCTATGTGGTTTCACATAACATGCTGTGTAACATATGACTGACACACACACACAAACATTAAGTCTAGTATTGGTATGAAATTCTGATTAAGTATGTAAAACTTCATCTATGGGGTGGGAGCAATTCCCAGGGGAAGTAAAACCATAAGTTTAATTGAGAGAAAATCTGATGAAATCAATATCCAACTCTACCTGTTCAGTAACATTTGTTTTGCATCTCGCTCTACTTCATTGGTCTCTAAATACTCTTCTCTGGCTTGTTTAGCGTCAGACCCTATGGATCGGAGCATTAACGTTTTCATACCTACCTTTCCTCATTCTCTTTCAGAAGGGTTAAGTCAGAAAGACAGTGTTTCTGTGAGTTATATTAATTTTTTTCTGCTGAATGAAGAAGCAGAGAAGAGTGACGTAAGGAGGAGACATCAGCAGGGGTTAGTTATCAACAGGAGCGCGAGAGAGGCAGAGAGATAGACAGATAGAAGAGAGAGACAGGAACCTTCCCCAGTTTCTTTCCTGCAAAATGATGATGGAGTAGCATTACTATTTCAGTATTGCAGATGGTATTTTGGGGGGGCTGGTGTGTAAAATGTGATGTTGCTGTGTTTCGCATAGTACCACCCTAGCAACATTACCATATCAGTTGGGGGGTTAAATGTCCATAGTGGGAGCAGAGGGTGGTAGGGATAGGAAGTCCGGGGGGCAGGAGGGAGACAGGGGGAGCAGGTAGCTGACTAGTTGTGGCTATTCAGCAGCCTGATGTTCTGGGGGTAGAAGCTATTCCCCAGTCTGTCAGTTTTTGCCATGAGGCCCCTATACTGCCAGCGTCTGAGTGATGAAAGCACAGAGAACAGGCCGTGGATTGGGTGGCTGAGGTCCTTGATGATGTTTTTGACCTTCTTGCCACACCTGGTGTCGTAGGTGTCCTGGAGGGCAGGTAGTGTGCACCCGGTGGTGCGTTCTGTAGAGCCTTGTGGTGGAGTTGCCGTACCAGGCTGTGATGCCCAACAGTGTGCCCCTGTAGAACACTGTGAGAGCCCTTGGGGACAGGACAAATATATTCAGCCTCCTGAGAATGATGAAGATGGGGCATGCCCAGCCTGGTTCCTCCTGAAGTCCACAATGAGCTCCTTTGTTTTGCTGATGTTGAGGGAGGGGCTATTTACTTGGCATCACGCCATCAGAGTGCCTACCTCCTCTCTGTAGGTCGTCTTGTCGTTGTTGGTAATCAGGCTTACTACTGTCGTGTCGTCAGCAAACCTGATGATGTTGGAACTGTGTGAGGCCGCGGAGTCGTAGGTATACAGGGAGTACAGGAGGGGCCTGAGGATGCACCCTTGTGGGGCCCCTGTGTTGAGGATCAGTGTGGAAGAGGTGATGTTGCCTACCATCACCCCCTGGGGGAGGCTCATCAGAAAGTCCAGGACCCAGTTGTATAGGGAGCAGTTCAGTCCCAGGGCCAAGAGATTTGTGGTGAGCTTAGACGGCACTATGATATTGAAGGCATACCTGTTGTCAATGAACAGAATCCTCACATATACATTCCTTTTGACCAGGTAGGTTAGGGAAGTGTGCAGTGCAATGGCGAATGTGTCATCCGTGGATGTCGGGGCAGTATGTGAATTGGAGAGGGTTGAGTGTATCAGGGAGGGAGGAGGTGATGTGGTCTTTGACTAGCCTCTTGAAGCACTTTCTGATGACGGCTATTTCAGCCACACCCGTTGCTGACAGTTGTATAAAATCCAGCACAAAGCAATCTCCATAGACAAATATTGCCAGTAGAATGGCCTTACTGAAGAGCTCAGTGACTTTCAACGTGGCACCGTCATAAGATGCCCCCTTTCCAACAACTCAGTTTGTCAAATTTCTGCCCTGCTAGAGCTTCCTCGGTCAACTGTAAGCGCTTTTATTGTGAAGTAGAAACGTCTAGAAGCAACAACGGCTCGGCCGCAAAGTAGTAGGCCACACAAGTTCACAGAATGGGACCACCGGGTGCTGAAGCATTTAGTGCATAAAAATTGTCTGTCCTCGTTTGCAACACTCACTACCGAGTTCCAAACTGCCTCTGGAAGCAATGTCAGCACGAACTGTTCGTGTGGAGCTTCATGAAATGAGTTGCTATGGCCGAGCTGCTGCACACAAGCCTAAAATCACCATGCGCAATGCCAAGCGTCGGCTGGAGTGGTATAAAGCTCACCGACATTCGAATCTGGGGTGATGAATCACACTTCACCATCTGGTAGTCCGACGGACGAATTTGGCTAGGCCCCTTAGTTCCAGTGAATGGAAATCTTAATGTTACAGCCTACAATGACATTCTAGATGACTCTGTGCTTCCAACTTTGTGGCAAGAGCTTGGGGAAGGCCCTTTACTGTTTCCGCATGGCAATGCCCCTGTGCATAAAGCGAGGTCCATAGAGAAACGGTTTGTTGAGATCGGTGTGGAAGAACTTGACTGGCCTCAACCCCATCGAACACTTTTGAGATGAAATGGAACGCAAACTGCGAGCCAGGCCTAATCGCCCAACATCACTGTCTGTCCTCACTAATGTTCATGCCGGAATGGAAGCAAGTCCCCGCAGCAATGTTTCAACATCTAGTGGAAAGCCTTCCTAGAAAGATGGAGGCTGTTACAGCAGCAAAAGGGGGGACCAACTCCATTTGAATTCCCATGATTTTTGAACGGAATGTTCAATGAGCAGCTGTCCACATACATTTGGTCATGTAGTGTACTTTCCCTTTCTTGGAGGACATCTTGAAGCAGTTGGGGATTATGGCCTGAGCAAGAGAGGGATTGAACATGTCCGGAAACACATCAGCTAGCTTGTCTGCACATTCTCTGAGGGCACGGTTAGGGATGCCGTCTGGGCCGGCAGCCATGCAAGGGTTAACACGCTTGATTGACTTGCATACATCCTCTGTGGACACCGTAAACAAGTAGCCCTCGTTGTCCTCAGGGGCTCTCATCGGCCGCCGTTATGCTCAAAGTGCAAAAAAGTGTTTAGCTTGTCCAGTAGGGCGGCGTTGGTGTCTGACTTTTTTTTGTAATCCGTGATTATTAGATATAAGCCTTGTGTCTCACCACCTTGATCAATCTGCGTAGGTCGTATTCATACTGTTTAACCATACGTTTGTCCCTGGTCACCATGCCGTGTTCACAAGCAGCATCTTTCTACTACAGTTAGCCGATAAGGCTGTGGTCAGTCCACTTTTTTTTGATTCAGGCACATTTTTTAAGTCACCATTGGTATCACATCTATGCATTTTTTTATGAAATCGGTAACTGAGTCGACGTTTTCATTTTTTGTTGTTCCCAAAGCAGACCCGGAACATATTCCAGTCAAAGTGATCAAAACAGTTTTGGAGCATGGATTCTGATTGGTAAGACCTGACCACCAGAATATCCCTCGAGTCTTTGTTTGTAAGCGGGAGAAGAAAAATGGAGTTGTGTATGATTTGCCAAAAGGAGGACAAGAAAGGGCCTTATACCCGTGTCGGAAAGGCTTGTAGCAGTGGTCAAAAGTGTAATTTCCGCAAATTGGACAGTCATTCTGGAGCACGGCCCTAAATTACTTTTGTGAATGTCCCCGCAACAATGAATGCTGCCTCCGGGTACACAGTCTCCAGTTTGTTCAGGGTCCAAGGAAGATCCATAAGAGCATTTTTGGTACCGGCTTCGGGTGGGATGTACACAGCTGTGGCGATAATCCCAGAGTACTCTCTCGGAAGGTAAAAAAGGTGACATTTAATGGCCAAGTATTCCAAGTCGTGAAAGTTCTTTTACATTAACCCCATCGCACCACTAGTTATTGTTCATAAAACAGACCCCACCACATTTGTTCTTGCCAGAGAGAGCCTGCTTCCTGTTCGCTCGATGAACTGTAAAACCTTCTGGTTTATAAACCTTCTGGTACATAATCCATTTGGATGTCGGAGGAAAGCCAAGTTTCAGAAAAACAGAGTTTGCTGAAGAATCTGACATCCCCCTGCAAGGAGATCCTCGCTCTGAATTTGTTTTTGTTTTTGTTTTTGTTTTTTTGTTTTTTCCTTTCAATTAAAACCTACACAACCAAGTGAGGGGAGTTCTTTACTAATTAGTGATCTTAATTAATTTATCAAGTATAAGGGAGGAGCGAAAACCCAAAGAAACCACTCCGTGGAATAAGTTTGACACATTGGCTAGATCATTGTTACGCCGTCTCCGGCGTCTCCGTGGGAATTTCGGGTGGACTGCGAGTACACAGCAATTCGTATTCCAGCCTCTCGGTATCAGCTTTGACGCCCCTGCACTGACCTCGCCCTCCGGATGACAGCGGGGTGAACAGGCAGTCGCTCGGGTGGTTATTGTCTGTGATGATGTCACGTTCTGACCTTTATTTCCTTTGTTTTGTCATTATTTAGTATGGTCAGGGCGTGAGTTGGGGTGGGCAGTCTATGTTTGTTTTTCTATGATTTTGGGATTTCTATGTTTCGGCCTAGTATGGTTCTCAATCAGAGGCAGGTGTTATTAGTTGTCTCTGATTGAGAATCATACTTAGGTAGCCTGGGTTTCACTGTTTGTTTGTGGGTGATTGTCTATGTTAGTTGCTTGTGTCAGCACAGTTCTCATTATAGCTTCACGGTCGTTATTCGTTTATTGTTTTGTATAGTTTGTATTCAGTGTTCAGTGCTTTCTTTAATAAAAAAAATCATCATGAACACATACCACGCTGCATTTTGGTCCACTCTTTACGACGATCGTGACCGATGATGGGGCAGCAGGTAGCCTAGAGGTTAGAGCGTTGTGCCAATAACCGAAAGGTTGCTGGATCTAATCCCCAAGCTGACAAGGTAAAAATCTGTCATTCTGCCCCTGAACAAGGCAGTTAATCCACTGTTTCCTGTTAGGCTGTCATTGTAAATAATAATTTGTTCTTAACTGACTTGCCTAGTTAAAAAATATATATATATATATATTTGGCCTTCCTGTGACATCGGGTGCTGTAGGTGTCCTGTTAAATATTTTATTAATCAAATGTTTTTTGTGTTAAAATATCTAAAATATATCACATTACAACTGCATTACAAACACATACATTTAGTAATGACAGAATGCATTTTAAACTTCAAGCAATGTAACACTTTCTAAAAAATATTGATAGGAGTGGAAAAGGATTGCTAGTGCATTGATAAGCAGACCAAAGACGGCATTAACGATAAGTAAAACAATTATAAAAGGCACTTATAAAAGCCTATTTCACACTATAGCATGCTGAATTTGCAAGATACATTTTTTTCAAATATTTCAGCGTTGTCTCAATTAAGTGTTTGGCGGTGCATACAGTTATATTCCTGCTACAGTTAGCGTCAAGTGGAGGACCAATATCTAAATCGTAGTACAGATGAAGCCAGAGCTGGAATGTGAAGCTAACTGAAGCTGGTTAGCTTTAGAAGACCCTGAGAAGATCTAGCTTGCTTCGTAGAATACCCCTCAGCAGGTGTCAACAGGAGAGAGAGAGAGAGAGAGAGAGAGAGAGAGAGAGAAGATCGAGAGAAAGGAACTTTCCCCTCTTTCTTTCCTGCATAATGATGGAGTACTATTTCAGGAAACTTAGGTGGTGTGTTTGGGGGGCTGGTGTGTTTAATGTGATATTGCTATTTACAGTTGTGTTGCATCATACTGCCCCAACAACAGGAGCACTAAGAATACAACATGAATATGATACAAGTCTAATTCAAAGTTACAAAGCAGAGCTTGTTTGTGATATGAGTCTTCTCAACTGCATTGCTGACACACACATTTCTGACACACACATTGCAAACACACACACTATAATTTGTATTTGATTTTTATTTCACCTTTATTTAACCAGGTAGGCTAGTTGAGAACAAGTTCTCATTTGTAACTGCGACCTGGCCAAGATAAATCATAGCAGTGTGAACAGACAACACAGAGTTACACATGGAGTAAACAATTAACAAGTCAATAACACAGTAGAAAAAAAAGAGAGTCTATATACATTGTGTGCAAAAGGCATGAGGAGGTAGGCGAATAATTACAATTTTGCAGATTAACACTGGAGTGATAAATGATCAGATGGTCATGTACAGGTAGAGATATTGGTGTGCAAAAGAGCAGAAAAGTAAATAAATAAAAACAGTATGGGGATGAGGTAGGTAAAAATGGGTGGGCTATTTACCGATAGACTATATACAGCTGCAGCGATCGGTTATAGCTGCTCAGATAGCAGATGTTTGAAGTTGGTGAGGGAGATAAAAGTCTCCAACTTCAGCGATTTTTGCAATTCGTTCCAGTCACATAATAGCGAGGATCCACAGCTGCATAAGATTTGTTGAAGGAGAAAAGTCAAAGTCAAAACAAATGCCTTTTCTATCACTAGGTTACTGCCAGGCTGCCAGTAAAGCAAGTGAAATAGCTTTGTGCCTGGGGACATTTTAACTCTGAAAGAATACGGAGGCAATATCCTCAGGAGGTTCTAAAACAGAGAGCTGGAGGGGAGGAAGGTCTTGTTGACAGGGTGTTATAGGGCTCTACTGTGATTCAGTGTGTTTCAGAGAGTACCTCTTCTGCCTCTTTTCTCTCTCTTTCACAGCACATGCTGGCAAACCTTAGATCTCCCCAAATAAATACCATAATTGTAACTCGTTTTAGGAAACTAGGCATATGTCGCACGTCACTACTTCACAAAAGCTCTATTTGAAAAAAATGTTTTTAATCAACATGTGTTTTTTTTGTCAGAAATGCCTTCTGGAACTTTCATATGCCTTAATAACAAATGTTTATGCCATCTGTAAATAAACATTTAATTGTAAAATTAGGAGCCTAGTTGGTTTAGCCACAGATGAAGTAGCAACCATCCCGCCAGCCATGATTGGCTGAGATAATGAGTGGGCTGGACATGCCAAGAGATGAGTTCAGATTGGTCTTCTATGTAGCCACTTCTGTCTATAACATGAGCTGGTCAGCAGCTTTTTTGAAAGCTATCATATAGTAGAACTGCATAAGTGTGGCTCTCCACTTTCTGGAGGACCGAGTTTTGAAATCAGCGGAATTAGATAGAATCAAAAAGAGAACACACAGAAGGGTGTTGTTTAAAACACCTGTCTCCGGATTACATTTTCAAACTAAGGGCAACCATGGCATCTGTGACAGAGAGGGAGAAGCTTCCATCCATGTATATTTACAAATGCCCAGAGCATACTCTGGCACTCCAAATTAAATGTACATACACACCGATAGTATAAACCAGAGTTTAGTCTTAATCTTTGGTTGTTTAGTACATAGCCTCATATGTGAATCCTTAAAGAGAGTGGGCCTAAAGCTTAAGAGGGTGTGAACAATGCTGAATGGGTGTAGACAAAGAATAGCTCTCCAGTAGATACCAAAAAATTCAAGGGCCATTTTCTCAAAAGTGAGGTCAGAAGTTTATCAACTTTCAAAGCATAATTACTTTCCCATTGTTCCTCAACTGTAGTGTATGATATACTATTTTCTAGCTCCGAGTCTCTATTTTTATCCAATGTAAAAAACAATTTCAAATTTTGCTACATAAGACCAGATCGAGCCGGTCGGTCACAATTGTGCTGTTCTCTTGTTTGTATGGATTTGGATAATTATTTTTTTATTCACCATTCAAATACATTCAACCTAGAATACTGAATATGATGATGCTATTTCTTTGGAGAGACCTTGGGTTTGAATGAATCTGACATTTATTAAATATTTAATTACTTGAGTTGTGCTCAAGTTTTTGTATGCACAAATGTTTTGCAAGAACTGTCTACTTCAGTCTCAGCTGACCTTCCTCAAAGCTCCCACAATGAACTGCATTCCTTCCTATATGACAAACAGTCAATTGAAAACCACAGGGACACAACTCTTCATCTCTCTTTACAAATCTTTTAATTCCTTAAATATCCTTTGAGGTATCACAGTCGGTACATTTCAAAACATGATCATATGTGACCCGATTTCAAGAAACTAGGTATTTGTCACAAGTCACGGCTTCACAGGAGAGCCATTTGAACGTAAAAAATATATTTTTATCAAAATGCATTTTTTGGATTGGTCTGCCATTAACAAGGCTTCTGTCTATTTGAGCTCGTCAATCTGGGTTCATAATCCTGCTGAATGCGGCATTTTTTAATGTATTGTGTAGTGGAGCTGCATACGTGTTGCTCTCCACTTTCTGGAGGATCAGGTTTTGAAATCAGTGGAATTACAATATGACAGCTAAAGCGATGGAGAAAACACCTGTCTTTGGATTACATCTTCAAACTAAGGGCAACAATGGTATGGCATTCCTGACAGGGAGACGCATCCATCATGCATGATTATGTATACAGGTAAGATAGTCCAGCATTAGCTAGCTACATTTTCAGATATGACACGTTTCTATTATTGACAAAGTGATTTCATTTCAAGCTAAAGTATACTGTTAGCTGGCTGGCTCCCTAGCTGACGTTATTATTCATTTCCCAGAGCTGTTTGCTTTTCTAGTTAGAGCCTAATGTTATCTAGCTAACATTGAACCTGGTTGGTTAGCTCCCAGAACTGTGGCATTGTTGGCACTGTTCATTGCTGTTTAACTAGCTAACGTTAGCTGGCTGGCGCGTTGGATAACATTACGTGACGTGTGTACAACACCCGTTGAATATGGCCGGTGTCAGTAAACGTCTGCAAAAAAGCATAATGAAATTGTTGCCAGCCGAGCTGGTTAGGCTGTTTTCATGTCATCAAGAGGTAAACAAATCATCGGTCAGAGCGTCAACTGTGCACTCCGAGAGTGAAACGAGATGGGTGTGGCTAAAGCTTAAGAGGCTGTGAACGATGCTGAATGGGTGTAGACAAAGAATATCCAATGTAAAAAAACACAATTTCAAATGTTGCTACATAAGACCGAATCCAGGTGGTGGGTCAGATATAATAAATTGATGTATTTCTTTGAGAGATAAATCAATCTCATCCAATCTTTGCTCGATCCACCAATGATTTACCTTTGTCCACCACTAGTGTGAATTAATTAGAAGTTACACTTGTTCGTTAAATTAATTACACATTGGTTTAACTTTACAGTAATGTACTCTTAGTGTCACGATCGTTTTTAGAAACGGACCAAAAACAATAAACAAACAATGAACCGTGACTACAGAGGTGCTACATACACTTACTCAAATTACAATATCCCACAAACACAGGTGGGAACAAACACTACTTAAATATGATCCCCAATTAGAGACAACGATTACCAGCTGCCTTCCTCCAATTGGGAATCATACAAATCACCAACATAGAAACTTGAAAACTGGAACACCCACATATAAATAATAAACTAGACAAACCCGACAGTCACGCCCTGACCTACTCCACCATAGAAAATAAGGACTCTCTATGGTCAGGACGTGACAGTTAGCCTAAAGTTTATTGTGAATTTACAGTAACATGATACTGTACCTTTTATTACACTAACTTATTCCACGGAGGGCAGAGTGTCTGCAGGTTTTCGCTCCACCCTCGTAATTGATTAAATAAGGTTGCTAACTAGTAAGGAACCCCCCTCACCTGGTTTTCTCGGTCTTAATTGAAAGGAAAAAACAAAAACCTGCAGACACTCAGTCCTCCATGGAATGACTATTTTCTCTGTATATATCAACGATGTCGCTCTTGCTGCGGGTGATTCCTTGATGCACCTCTACGCAGACGACACCATTCTGTATACTCCTGGCCCTTCTTTGGACACTGTGTTCAACAAACCTTCAAACGAGCTTCAATGCCATACAACACTCCTTCCGTGGCCTCCAACTGCTCTTAAACGCTAGTAAAACTTAATGCATGCTTTTCAACCGATCGCTGCCCGCACCCACACGCCCGACTAGCATCACTACTCTGGACGGTTCTGAATATTTGGACAACTACAAATACCTAGGTGTCTGGCTGGACTGTAAACTCTCCTTCCAGACTCATATTAAACATCTCCAATCCAAAATTAAATCTAGAATCGGCTTCCTATTTCGCAACAAAACCTCCTTCACTCACGCCAAACATATCCTCGTAAAACTGACTATCCTATCGATCCACGACTTCGGCAATGTCATTTACAAAATAGCCTCCAACACTCTACTCAGCAAACTAGATGCAGTCATCACAGTGCCATCTGTTTTGTCACCAAAGCCCTATACACCACCCACCACTGTGACCTGTATGCTCTCGTCAGCTGGCCCTCGCTACATATTTGTTGTCAGACCCACTGGCTCCAGGTCATCTATAAGTCTTTGCTAGGTAAAGCTCCACCTTATCTCAGCTCACTGGTCACGATAACAACACCCGCCCGTAGCATGCGCTTTTTGGCCGCCTTTCCTTCCAGTTCTCTCCTGCCAATGACTGGAAAGAATTGTAAAAATCGCTGAAGTTGGAGACTTATATCTCCCTCACTAACTTTAAATATCAGCTATCTGAGCAGCTAACCGATCCCAGCAGGTGTACACAGCCCATCTGTAAATAGCCCATCCAATCTACCCACATCCCCATATTGTTTTTATTAACTTTTTGCTCTTTTGCACACCAGTATTTCTTTTTGTACATCATCATCTGCAAATCTATTAACCAGTGTTAATTTTCTAAATTGTAATTAATTCGCTACTATGGCCTATTTCTCTTCACACCATTTGCACACACTGTATATAGACTTTTTGCTATTGTGATATTGACTGTACGTTTGTTTATTCCATGTGTAACTGTGTGTTGTTTGTGTCGCACAGCTTTGCTTTATCTTGGCCAGGTCGCAGTTGTAAATGACAACTAGCTCTCAACTGGCCTACCTGGTTAAATAAAGGTGAAATTTAAAAAAATGAAATAAAATAATGACGCTGGAGGGTGGTGGCTGCAGTTATACGGGCTCCTAACCAACTGCTATTTTGTTAGGGTTTTTTTTGCATTTTTCTTTAACGAGTCCAAAGAGAAGGATACACTCCTTTGTCAAGAAAAGGCCCAGGGGAGGAGGGTGGGGTACCTTGTAAGAATTTGCCTACGAGTAGGTAAACCAACTCTGCCCTCCGTATTATTGGCCAACGTGCCATCATTGAAAAACAAACTGGACGATCAAGACTATCCTACCAACAGGACATTAAAAACTGTAACATCTTATGTTTCACCGGAACGTGGCTAAACGATGACACAGATAATATAGAGCTGGCTGGCTTCTCCGTGCATCGGCAGGATAGAGCAGCTATGTCTGGTAAGACGAGGGGTGGGGGTGTGTGTCTATTTGTCAATAACTGCTGGTGTGCAAATGTCTAATATTAATCAAGTCTCGAGGTATTGCTCGCCTGAGGTAGAAAAGTTCATGATAAGCTGTAGACCACACCACCTACCAAGAGAGTTCTCATCTATATTATTCATAGCCATCAATTCACCACCACAAACCGATGATGGCACTAAGATCGCACTCAACGAGCTGTATAAGGCCATAAGCAAACAAGAAAATGCTCATCCAGATTTGGAGCTCCTAGAGGCCAGGAACTTTAATGCAGGCAAACTTAAACCCATTTTACCTCATTTCTACCAGCATGTCACATGTGCAACCAGAGAAGGAAAAAAAACTCTAGACCACCTTTACTCCATACACAGAGATGCATACAAAGCTAAAAAAAAAACTAAAGCAGAAAGTACCAGAGACTCGCTCAATATGGAAGTGGTCAGATGATGCGAATGCTACGCTACAGGACTGTTTTGCTAGCACAGACTGGAATATGTTCTGGGATTCATCCAATCGCATTGAGGAGTATACAACCTCAGTCACCAGCTTCATCAATAAGTGCATCGACGATGTCATCCCCACTGTGAACGTACGTACACATTCCAACCAGAACCCATGGATTACAGGCAACATCCGCACCAAGCTAAAGGCTAGAGCTGCTGCTTTCAAGGAGTGGGACACTAAAACAGACGCTTATAAGAAATCCCGCTATTCCCTCAGACCATCAAACAGGCAAAGCGTCAAAACAGGACTAAGATTGAATCCTACTACGCCAGCTCTGATGCTCGTCCGATGTGGCATGGCTTGAAAACTATTACGGACAACAAAGAGAAACCCAGCCATGAGCTGCCCAGTGATGCGAGCTTACCAGACGAGCTAAATGTCTTTTTATGCTCACTTCGAGGCAAGCAATACTGAAGCATGCATGAGAGCACCAGCTGTTCTGGACAACTGTGTGATCACACAATCCGTAGCCAATGTGAGCAAGACAGGTCAACATTTACAAAGCCGCAGGGCCAGATGGATTACCAGGACGTTTACTCAAAGCATGAGCGGACCAGCTGGCAAGTGTCTTCACTGACATTTTCAACCTATCCCTGACCGAGTCTGTAATACCTACATATTTCAAACAGACCACTATAGTCTCTTTGCCCAAGAAAGTGAAGGTAACCTGCCTAAATGATTACCGCCCCGTAGCACTCACGTCAGTAGCCATGAAGTGCATTGAAAGGCTAGTCATGGCTCACATTAACACCATAATGCTGGAAACACTAGACCCACTCCAATTCGCATACCACCCCAACAGATCCACAGATGACGCAATCTCAATCGGAACACCTATGTGAGAATGCTGTTCATTGAATACAACACCATAGTGCTCACATAGCTCATCACAAAGCTAAGGACCCTAGGACTAAACACCTCTCTCTTCAACTGGATCCTGGACTTCTGAAGGGTCGCCCATAGGTGGTAAGGTTAGGCAACAACGCCTCTGCCATGCTGATCCTCAACACTGGGGCTCCTCAAGGGTGCGTGCTTAGTTCCTTCCCATACTCCCTGTTCACTCACAACTGTGTGGGCAAGCACAACTCCAACACCATCATTAAGTTTGCTGACGACACAACAGTGGTAGGTCTGATCACAGACAACGATGAGACAGCCTATAAGGAGAAGGCCAAAATTTCCCTCAATGCGAGCAAGACAAAGGAGCTGATCATGAGCAATAGGAAAAGTAGTCCCCAGATCCTCAAAAGGTTCTACAGCTGCACCATCGAGAGCATGGTTGCATCACCGCCTGGTATGGCAACTGCTCGGCATCTGGCCGTAAAGCACTATAGAGGGTAATGTGTACAGCCCAGTACATCACTGGGACCTAGCTTCCCGACATCTAGGACCTATATTCTAGGCGGTGACAGAAAAATTGGCAAAGACTCCAGTCACCCAAGTCATAGGCTGTTCTCTCTACTACCACATGGCAAGCAGTACCGGAGCACCAAGTCTAGGACCAAAAGGCTCCTTATCAGCTTCTACCCCCAATCCATAAGAATGCTGAACAATTCATTAAATGGCTACCCGGACTATTTACTTTGCCCTCCCTCCCCCTTGTTTTTACATTGCTGCTACTCGCTGTTTATTATCTATGCATAGTCAACTTTACAAATTACCTCCACTAACCTCTACCCCCGCACATTGACTCGGTACCGTTAACCCCTGTACAGTGCCTTGTGAAAGTATTCGGCCCCCTTGAACTTTGCGACCTTTTGCCACATTTCAGGCTTCAAACATAAAGATATAAAACTGTATTTTTTGTGAAGAATCAACAACAAGTGGGACACAATCATGAAGTGGAACGACATTTATTGGATATTTCAAACTTTTTTAACAGATCAAAAACTGAAAAATTGGGAGTGCAAAATTATTGTCTGCCATTTATACTGCTGAGAACTGAGGCCCTGGCCTCTACTCTCATGTCTTCTCCTCCCCTTCCTTCCTCTCCACCATCCTCTCCTATCCTCCTCTCCTTAGACCAACCACTCCTCTCCTCCATCCACCCCTCTCCTTTCAGACAGACCCACCACTCCCCTCTCTTCATGTGAGAATGCGTGACACATTCTCTCACCCTCTCCAGTAATCGGTCTGGTAAACGGGTTGGGTCCCAGCCACTGTCGTCAGCCCAGAGATTGATGCACGCTGGCTGTCTGCAGGGAGCTGATAGGAGAAGCCAGGAGAGCCAGGCATCAGGCCCCAGGTTGTGACAAAACCACTCCTAGGCAGGAAGGATCCTGGATCGAACCACAGTGTGTGTGGATGGGTGGGTGGGGGCGTGC
Organism: Oncorhynchus tshawytscha; assembly: GCF_018296145.1. Lineage (NCBI taxonomy): Eukaryota > Metazoa > Chordata > Actinopteri > Salmoniformes > Salmonidae > Oncorhynchus > Oncorhynchus tshawytscha. The sequence goes on from NC_056443.1 coordinate 13,068,376, forward strand.
GTTTGTGTGGATAGGACCACAGACAGGGGCAGAATACAAAATGGTTGGCCTGGAGAATCTGATTTAACTCTCTCTCCCTCCCGATCGCTCCCTCCCTAACATTCAAAGGACTCCAATATCTTCGCCTCCCGTTGGAGTCCATTCCAGGCTCTCGCCCACCTATGCTGCTGGCCATTTCGCCAAGGCCACAGTCCAGAATCTGTTGTTGGCGTGAATATGGTAGAGCAGAGCAGACACACAAGGTACTCTACAGGAAGGGTCCATCACACAGGGTTATACAGAGTGGAGCCATGGTGGAGGAAAAAAATCAGAGGATGGACTCATTGTTGCCCAGCCTTTAAAATAATTCCATCCTCTGATTAAAAGTGCCTTATAGAGGCAGCATGCTGACCTAAAGCACCACAGGAGATAGCATTATTCTGACAATGATGCACCTTAGTGAGGGAGAACTTTGTCATTTGAAAGCTAATGTCATTTTGACACCGAAAAACATTTTTGTGAATTTTAGTGGGGAGTGCAAATGAGCATTATATATATGTCTTTTCTAAAGAAATGAGTCTAGGAGGAGCTAAATGGAAATAAATTACCAAAGCACACTGGCACCTAGATGTTGGAAACATTTATTGGATAATAAATTCAGCTCCCATGCAGCTCGTAAATGAAAATAAGTGACTGACAAATTTAACAAATATTAGCACACATATGCAAAGAATATTATTTTTGATTGCTACTCTTTTCTTTATGAACTGGTTTTGTGTTTGCATGCAAAGGATATTCCCAAGTGTGTTCTTTCATTATTTTCTCTGAAATGTGCATGTTCTCTTTTCACACAAAGATTATGGATATTATTAATTGCCAAGAGGGTAACATACTGAACCACTACATGTTGAGGTACAGCTATGTTAAACGTCATCTAACATCTGAAGCTGCAAATTCTATGTTGATATCACATGAAAATCAAAACCTAATCATGTCAGGCTTGTTAACACTTTATTAATATTTTCTCTCTTGAGGGTTGTCCACATGAACACAGAGGCTCCAGGAGACCTCCATTCATTAATTAGCATTTGACACTAACCAGGTGGTTCTTCTCCAAAGGGCCTTGGATCACATTAAAGGGCCTATGCTGGTGTAGAGAACATAACCCCGGAGGACACCCTGCTGGGCTGCCCACTGAGTACAGCTATAGATACATTCTTTAGAGCTATTCACAAAAAGATGTATTCACAAAGGCCTGAGGTGTTTTCAGAGAGCGAGAGAGAGGCAGATGGTTATAAAACCTTCATAATATAACCGTATTGTGTAGGATATTATTCTCAGTTACAAACATATCGAGTCAGCTCTATATTGCATTTACACCACACTGACAAATACAACACTAGAACATGTCACAAATGTTGATAGGCAGATTAAATCATAAGTGACATGTAAAAGGTAAACACATACAGGGAGAAAGGGGGAGGGAGGGGTGATGGAGGGAGTGCGAGAGATAGTAGAGAGAAAAAGAGAGAGCAGAGAGAGGACTGCAGGACCAGGCCATTATTCTGCATCCCTTAGTAATTTGTAGGGATTTCCCATCCCTCCATCCCTTTGTTCTCCAATCAATAGTCTCCTCTCAGAGAGGAGAGGAGTTAGGCAACAGTGTTTATTCAACATTAATCATTTAACACTTTAGGCTGGTGGGAACTACAGTTTATTAAAATCACTTCAAATACTCAGAAGCAACATGCAGGGAAATAAAGCATCTGGCAGCAACATTTAGGTTTTAGTACAACAGGTCCATTCCGGTCTAGAGACCTTCTAGCTAACAAAGGGATAGAATTGTGAGAAGGAGGAAGGGAGAGAAAGAGAGTGGGAAGGAGACCACTAATTATAGTTATTTCATCAGCTAGGTTATTGAGAGAGGAGAACACATTCTCTTTTATGGTAACAACCTGCCTATAACACAGAAGCAGACATTATCCTCTCTCTCGGCAGCTAGGGAAAGCTCCTCCTAAAATGATTTTGTTTTTAGTGAACATTATTGTTGTTTTAAAACCTGTTGCGACTCTAGGGGCAGTATTTTCATTTTTGGGAAAAAAACGTTCCCGTTTTAAATGGGATATTTTGTCAGGACAAGATGCTTGAATATGCATATAATTGACAGCTTAGGATAGAAAACACTCTAATGTTTCCAAAACTGTAAAGATATTGTCTGTGAGTATAACAGCACTTATGTTGCAGGCAAAAACCTGAGAAAAATCCAATCAGGAAGTGCCCCATATTTTGAAAGCGCTGCGTTCCAATGAGTCCCTATTGAGCTGTGAATGTCAACCAGCTTACGCTTTATACGTATTCCCCAAGGTGTCTACAGCATTGTGACGTAGTTTTACGCATTTGTTGAAGAATAGCCGTAGGCGGCTACATTGCGCAAGTGGTCACCTGATGCCCCCGGAGAAATTATCGTGTAAAATACAGAGGTAGCCATTACTCCAATCGGTCCTACTGAAAAACGAATTGTCCCGGTGGATATATTATGGAATAGATATTTGAAAAACACCTTGAGGATTGATTATAAACAACTTTTGCCATGTTTCTGTCGATATTAAGGAGCTAATTTGGAATATTTTTTGCCGTTTTCGTGACTGCAATTTCCGGGCGATTTCTCAGCCAAACGTGAAGAACAAACGGAGCTATTTCGCCTACAAAAATAATATTTGGGGAAAAAAGGAACATTTGCCATCTAACTAGGAGTCTCGTGAGTGAAAACATCCGAAGCTCATCAAAGGTAAACGATTTCATTTGATTGCTGTTCTGATTTCCGTGACCAAGTTACCTGTTGCTAGCTGGACAAAATGCTATGCTAGGCTATCGATAAACTTACACAAATACTTGTCTAGCTTTGGCTGTAAAGCATATTTTGAAAATCTGAGATGACAGGGTGATTAACAAAAGGCTAAACTGTGTCTCAATATATTTCATTTGTGATTTTCATGAATAGGAGTATTTTCTAGGGATATTTATGTCCGTTGCGTTATGCTAATTAGTGTCAGGCGATTACGCTCCCGCATGCGGGATGGGGAGTCAGTAGAGGTTTTAATGCAGTTCATGTTTTCTCCACATCTGGAGGGACTAGGACATATTTAAAAAGTTGTCTGCATCAATGCTCAAATTCAAAAAATTACAATGTTAACAGTAGCAGGAGCATTCCATTTGATTTACCAGCATCACATACAAAAGCTGCAGAGGTGAAATGTTTTGCTGACTATAATAATAATAATAATAAATTGAACTTGTATAGCGCTTTTCATTACAGAAAATAATCTCAAAACACATGAAAAGCAAAACAAACAAGACATTTAAATTGAGATGGTGGAGATTGAATGTCACAAATGTCCAAATCACCTGTCTTTTCAATGCGATCTTTGTATACTGATAGCAGAAGTCGCATGTCAAGTGTAGACACTGCCAAAGACAGTCTGAAAAAACAGACCTGGCGCGCTACATCAGTGCACCACATCTGCTTCTCCCACGGTCAGTTACTCCATAGGAATTGGTCCTCCACTGCTGAAAATGTTGCACCTACAGTTGAAGATGGAAGTTTACATACACCTTAGGCAAATACATTTAAACTGAGATTCACAATTCCTGACATTCAATTCTAGCAAAAATTCCCTGTTTTAGGATTGATTAAGGTCAGGCTTTATGATGGACACTCCAATACCTTGACTTTGTTGTCCTTAAGCCATTTTGCCACAACTTTGGAAGTATGCTTGGGGTAATTGTCCATTTGGAAGACCCATTTGCAACCAAACTTTAACTTCCTGACTGATGTCTTGAGATGTTGCTTCAATATATCCACATAATTTTCCAGCCTCATGATGACATCTATTTTGTGAAATGTACTCCTGCAGCAAAGCACCCCCACAACATGATGCTGCCAACCCCCTTGCTTCATGGTTGGAATGGTGTTCTTCGGCTTACAAGACTCCCCCTTTTTCCTCCAAACATAATGATGGTCATTATGGCCAAACAGTTCTATTTTTGTTTCATCAGACCAGCGGACATTTCTCCAAAAGTATGATCTTTGTCCCCATGTGCAGTTACAAACTGTAGTCTGGCTTTTTTATGGCAGTTTTGGAGCAGTGGCTTCTTCCTTGCTGAGCGGCCATTCAGGTTATGTCGATATAGGACTCGTTTTAATGTGGATATAGATACTTTTGTACCTGTTTCCTTCAGCATCTTCACAAGGTCCTTTGCTGCTGTTCTAGGATTGATTTGCACTTTTCGCATCAAAGTACGTTCATCTCTAGTAGACAGAACACGTCTCCTTCCTGAGCGTTATAATGGCTGCGTGGTCCCATGTGTTTATACTTGCGTACTATTGTTTGTACAGATGAACATGGTACCTTCAGGCATTTTGAAATTACTCCCAAGAATGAACCAAACTTGTGGAGGTCTACAATTATTTTTCTGAAGTCTTGACTGATTTCTTTTGATTTTTCCCATGATGTCAAGCAAAGAGGCATTGACTTTGAAGGTAGGCCTTGAAATACATTCACAGGTACACCTCCAATTGACTCAAATGATGTCAATTAGCCTTTCAGAAGCTTCTAAACCATGACATCATTTTCTGGAATTTTCCAAGCTTTTGAAAGGCGCAGTCAACTTGGTGTAATGTAAACTTCTGACCCACTGGAATTGTGATACAGTGAAATAATCTGTCTGTAAACAATTGTTGGAAAAATGACTTGTGTCTTGCACAAAGTAGCTGTCCTAACCGACTTGCAAAACTATAGTTTGTTATCAAGAAATTTGTGGAGTGGTTGAAAAAAAATAGTTTTAATGACTCCAACTTAAGTGTATGTAAACTTTCGACTTCAATTGTACCTGGGTGATGCCACGCTGGTGAAATGTGCACAAAAAAGAACAGTCCCTGAGCCACCTCTGGAGAGCATCTCTGGACAGCATGCAGTACTTGTTGTGATTCTTCGACAGAAGAAACAATAAAAATGGAGTTGCATTATTTGAATCCAAAACAGGCCTATTAAGCCTATTCCAGAGCAACAAAAAACACAATTATAAAATTATGTAAAATAATAACATTATGTTCAATATGTTCAAGAATGCAATCTCTGACATGCTCTTCTATACAGAGCATACTGCTGCTTGGCATTCTGCTGCATGCAGGCACTTTGACCATGCCAGACAGAGAGGAATCACTAATGGTCGCCAGATCTTGGTATTTGATGAACAGGAGCCTGATAATGGACCCTTAACCATTAACACCTACAACAATGGCACCGTAATGATTCATGGCATATAAGTTGCACTTATCCTCTATATACATGAGTTTACATCACTGAAAGAGCTAGCAGACACCTTGAAAGAGAATGAAGTGTAACAGAGTGCCAATCAGAAGATTGACCTGATAAGAAATCAGTTAATTTCAAAAGTCCCCCCCACCCTCATCTCCAACCAAGCCACCATAGCAGACATGGAGTGACAACCTGCACCAGCTGTCCCAGGCCTTTGGCATCATCTCCCTACTGGAGGTAAAGGTGAATGAGCTTCGTGGTGAGGTGACTGTTCTGAGGCAGGATAAGGAGGAGCTCAGAGAGGACTATCATTAGTAGAGCGATAGCTGACATCAGGGTGGAGCTACAAAGAGTTACCTACAACAACCCTCACTACCACACCCTCACATCCTCTCATCGGCAGGACCACTGCCGGCGGAGCCATGCTGGGACCCTCACGAGAGAGGAAGACAACAAAAAGCCACCTGTGGTCCCCAGCCCACTCCATCCAAAGAACATAACTTAGGACACCACAACCCACAACTGCAGCACACACCATGTTCGTCATTTGATATGACTCCAATGGGACATTTCTCAGAGAGAAACTGCTAATCCATTGCATGTCAGTCAGAAAGCTATTATGCCCAACAACAGCAAGTGCCTTAAATTCCATCAAGCAAAGAATTAAATGGGCCAACCATATTATGATTCACAAATCTGGCATACATCCTCCAAGATCACAACCACTAGCCCCCAACCAAAGTGACCAGCACCATCGGGCCCCATCCAGAACAGCCAACACCACCCTTTACCATCGGGCCCTTTCCAGAGAGGCCAGTACTTGGCGGTCCCATTCTGTTAGCTTGTGTGGCCTACCACTTTGCAGCTGAGACCTTTCCACTTCACAATAACAGCACTTACAATTGACTGGGGAAGCTCTACTAGGGAAGAAATTTGACAAACTGACTTGTTGGAAAGGTGGCATTGTGTGACGGTGCCATGTTGAAAGTCACTGAGCTCTTCAGTAAGGCCATTCTACTGCCAATGATTGTCTTTGAAAATTGCATTGCAATGTGCTCAATTTTATACACCTGTGGCTGAAATAGTCTAATCCACTAATTTGAAGGGGTGTCCAGAAATTATTTTTGATATATAGTGTATATTGGTGACCTGAACATTGACTGATTTATAATCTAGTTGTCCTCTCAAGAGGAAGGTTTTTACTTTGACTAATTCCTGCAACATGACCCAGGTTATCACTCAAACAACTAGAGTGTATACCAATAGTGTTGGATCTGTGACTTGTGTTGATCATATCTTCACTAATGCTGCAGAGCTTTGCTCCTACGCAATATCAGTTCCCATTGGCTGTAGTGACCATAACATTATGGCAATAACAAGGAAATCCAAAGTCCCACAGTACTACAGTTGATTATGCTTTCTCATCAATCTTTTTTTAAATTTTACCCCCTTTTCTCCCCAATTTCGTGGTATCCAATTGTTAGTAGTTACTATCTTGTCTCATCGCTACAACTCCCGTACGGGCTCGGGAGAGAAGGTCGAAAGCCATGCATCCTCCGAAACACAACCCAACCAAGCCGCACTGCTTCTTAACACAGTGCGCATCCAACCCAGAAGCCAGCCGCACCAATGTGTCAAAGGAAACACCATGCACCTGGTGACCTGGTTAGCGTGCACTGCGCCTAGCCCGCCACAGGAGTCACTAGTGCGCGATGAGACAAGAATATCTCTACCGGCCAAACCCTCCCTAACCCGGACGATGCTAGGCAAATTGTGCATCGCCCCACAGACCTCCCGGTTGCGGCCGGCTGCGACAGAAACCTAGACCACTGCGCCACCCGGGAGGCTCTAAGACTTAAAGTTTTTAATGTTGGTCGGTGAAGGAGGAGGAGAATCCAGATGCAGCATTTGGAGTATAATAATTATTGCCAATTGTTGACAAACATACACCTGTTAAGAAACTAATTGTGAGAACTGTTAGAGCCCCCTGGATCGATGATGAATTGAAAAATTGTATGGTTCAAAGAAATTATTGGCTGACATACTGTTAATTGAGAAATTGTGACTAAACGTAATAAAATAAAATAAGAAATTGCATTACGAAAACAAGAAAAATGACAAACTATGGAAAAAGACTTGAGCCCTTTAAATGATATTATGGGCAAAAAAACAATTAATCTCCTTCGCTCATTGAAGTTGATGAGTAATCTATAACAAAACCTTTTGATATAGCTATTAATTTCAATGACCGCTAAAGTAAACAAATTGACAAGTGAAATGACAACATTTGTTTATTGAAGATCTAATAATGAAAGAAGGCTGTTTTGAATTTTTTTTTGTGTGGAAGAAGTGGAAAAACAATTGTTATCCATCAATAATGATAAGCCACCTGGTATAAACCTAGATGGGAAACTATTGAGAATGGTAGCAGACTGTATTGCCACCACTATTTGCCATGTCTTTAACCAAAGCCTAAAGGATTGTTTGTGTCCACAGGCATAGAAGGAAGCTTAAGTAATTCCACTACCTAAAAATAGTAAAGCACCCTTTGCTAACTCCAACCACTGCCCAATCAGTTTGCTGCCAGTTCTTAGTAAACTAATTGTTTGAACAAATACAATGCTATTTTTCGAAAAACCAGTTAACTACTGACTTTCAGCATGCATATAGGGAAGGGCACTCAACTTGTACTGCACTGACTCAGATGACTGATGATTGTCTAAAATAAATGGATAATAATATGATAATCGCAGCTGTATCGTTAGATTTCAGTGCAGCCTTTGATGGATTTGATAATGCTCTGTTATTGAAAAAACTTCACATCACCTGCCATCACATGGTTGGAGAGTTACTTATCCAATAGCACTCAGAAATTATTCTTCAATGGAAGATTCTCTAAAATCAGATATGTACAGTGCGGTATCCCTTACGGCAGTTGCCTTGGGCCATTACTCTTCTCTATTTTTACAAGAAGCTAACATTACTATGTATGCTGATGATTGCACACTGTACGCATCATCACCAACAGCCAGTGAGCTCTCGAAGACTCTAAACAAGAAGTTAGTCAGTGTCAGAGTGGATAATTAACAATAAAATGTCCTTAAAAACATCTAAAACCAAAATAATTGTTCTTGGTTCGAAGAATTATCTTAGACCTAAACCTCAACTGGGGATGTGCATAAATGTGCATCAATTGTGAATACTTATGTAAATTAGTCGGAAGTTTACATACACTTGGAGGTTGGAGTCATTAAAACTTGTTTTTAAACCACTCCACAAATTTCTTGTAAACAAACTATAGTTTTGGCAAGTCGGTTAGGACATCTACTTTGTGCACGACACAAGTAATTTTTCCAACAATTGTTTACAGAGAGATTATTTCACTTATAATTTACTGTATCACAATTCCAGTTGGTCAGAAGTTTACATACACTAAGTTGACTGTGCCTTTAAACAGCCTGGAAAATTCCAGAAAATTATGTAATGGGTTCAGAAGCTTCTGATAGGCTAATTGACATAATTTGAGTCAATTGGAGATGTACCTGTGGATGTATTTCAAGGCCTACCTTCAAACTCAGTGCCTCTTTGCTTGACATCATGGGGAAATGAAAAGAAATCAGCCAAGACCTCAGAAAAAGAATTGTAGACCTCCACAAGTTTGGTTCATCCTTGGGAGCAATTTCCAAATGCCTGAAGGTACCATGTTCATCTGTACAAACAATAGTACGCAAGTATACACCCCATGGGACCACACAGCCGTCATACTGCTCAGGAAGGAGACGTGTTCTGTCTCCTAGAGATGAATGCACATTGGTGTGAAAAGTGCAAATCAATCCCAGAACAACAACAAAGGACCTTGAGAAGATGCTGGAGGAAACAGTTACAAAAGTATCTATATACACAGTAAAACTAGTCCAATATCGACATATCCTGAAAGGCTACTGCTCCAAAGAAACCACTGCTCCAAACCACCATAAAAGAGACAGAACATTTTTGGGCAGAACTGAAAAAGGGTGTGCGAGCAAGGAGGCCAACAAACCTTGACTCAGTTATACCAGTTCTGTCAGGAGGAATGGGCCAAAATTCACCCAATTTATTGTGGGAAGCTTGTGGAAGGCTACCCAAAACTTTTAAACCAAGTTAATTAAACCATTTAAAGGCAATGCTACCAAATACTAATTGAGTATATGTAAACTTCTGACCCACTGGGAATGTGATGAAATAAAAGCTGAAATAAATCACTACTTTTATTCTGACATTTCACATTCTTAAAATAAAAGGGTGATCCTAACTGACCTAAGACAGGGTATTTTTACTAGGATTCAAAGTCAAGAATTGTGAAAAATTGAGTTTAAATGTATTTGGCTAAGGAGTATGTAAACTTCCGACTTCAACTGTATTTGAAAATATCTACACTGGTCATTCCAACACTGTTTTTTAATTATGTCATGGAAATAAATGTATTTCCTATTACCAAGTAATTTACGTTTTCTATGCCTTTTATTTTTTCCATGTGGAACAATTAAAAAATTGGGGAATTCTGAAAAGCTATCCAAAGATTTGTTCCATAGGGTTGTGTTTTTAGGGAGTGATATTGGTTCTTGTAGAATAAGTTTAATGTTGTTCCATATTGTTATAGTGTTCTTAACTATTACGTTGTTCATGGTCTTAGCTTTATCATTTGAAAATAGACATGTGAAAAGATTCTGGGGATGAGCATTGCTTCAGGGTTGTTGAGTGTAAGAAGGCTGTAGGATCAGTCCAACTATTGTTTAATTCTGATTTATATGATTTTCAGAGTTTTCAAAGTTTTTTAAAGAATAACATTTGGCAGCAATTACAGTGTGAGTCTTTCTGGGTACGTCTCTAAGAGCTTTGCATACCTGGATTGTACAATATTTGCCCATTTATTCTTTTCAAAATTCTTTAAGCACTCTCAAATTGGTTGTTGATCATTGCAAGACAACCATTTTTAGGTAGATTTGTCAAAACTGTAAGTCAGCCACTCAGGAACAAACAATGTCTTCTTGGTAAGCAACTCCAGTGTAGATTTGGCCTTGTGTTTTAAGATATTGTCTTGCTGAAAGGTCAATTCATCTCCCAGTGTCTGGTGGAAAGCAGACTGAACCAGGATTTCCGCTAGGATTTTGCCTGTCTGTTTATTTTTTATACTGAAACTCACCAGTCCTTGGCGATTGCAAGCATACCCATAACATGATGCCGCCCCCACTATGCTTGAAAATATGGAGACTGTTACTCAGTCATGTGTTTTATTGGATTTGCCCCCAAAATAACACTGTATTCAGGACAAAAAGGTAATTGTTTTGCCACATTTTTTGCAGTATTATTTTAGTGCATTGTTGCAAACAGGATGCATGTTTTGGAATATTATTCTGTACTGGAGTATTTGTAAATGTTATGTGGACCCCAAGAAGAGTATCTGCTGCATGTGCAGTAGCTAATGGGGACCCTAATAAACTAAACTGTCTTGCTCTCCACCTCCCTCATTCCCTTTCTCCTGTCCTTCCTTCCTTCCTTCCTTCCTTCCTTCCACACTCTCTCCCTTGCCCTCTCTCTGTTAAAAATGGGAGCAGTGTGAGTTTTAGTGCCACTGCAGCAATGAGTGATGGGGATACAAAAGCACAGGGAGGCAATAGTGACCAGCCATGCAATATAAACCTGGAAAGAGGCTCCGTGTATATACAGTGCATTCGGAAAGTGCCAGACTTCATCCAGACGTGACGCTTAGCATTCAGGCCAAAGAGGTCAATCTTGGTTTCATCAAATCAAATCAAATTTATTTGTCACATACACATGGTTAGCAGATGTTAATGCGAGTGTAGAGAAATGCTTGTGCTTCTAGTTCCGACAATGCAGTAATAACCAACGAGTAATCTAACCTAACAAAACTACTACCTTATACACACAAGTGTAAAGGGATAAAGAACATGTACATAAAGATATATATGAATGAGTGATGGTACAGAACGGCATAGGCAAGATGCAGGAGATGGTATCGTGTACAGTATATACATATGAGATGAGTAATGTAGGGTATGTAAACAAAATGGCATAGTTTAAAGTGGCTAGTGATACATGTAGTACATAAAGATGCAGTAGATGATATAGAGTACAGTATATACATATACATATGAGATGAGTAATGTAGGGTATGTAAACATTATATTAAGTAGCATTGTTTAAAGTGGCTAGTGATATATTTTACATCAATTTCTATCAATTCCCATTATTAAAGTGGCTGGAGTTGAGTCAGTGTGTTGGCAGCAGCCACTCAATGTTAGTGGTGGCTGTTTAACAGTCTGATGGCCTTGAGATAGAAGCTGTTTTTCAGTCTCTCGGTCCCTGCTTTGATGCACCTGTACTGACCTCGCCTTTTGGATGATAGCGGGGTGAACAGGCAGTGGCTTGGGTGGTTGTTGTCCTTGATGATCTTTATGGCCTTCCTGTGACATCGGGTGGTGTAGGTGTCCTGGAGGGCAGGTAGTTTGCCGAATCACCGAATCAGTGTATTCATCAATGTTGTTGTTGGACGCAGTGCGGAACAAATCCCAGTCCACATGATGGAAGCAGTCTTGTAGCGTGGAATCAGATTAGTCGGACCAGCGTTGAACAGACCTGAGTGCGGGAGCTTCTTGTTTTAGCTCCAGACCAGAGAATCTTGTTTCTCATGGTCTGAGAGTCCTTTAGGTGCCTTTTGGCAAACTCCAAGCGGGCTGCCATGTGCCTTTCACTGAGGAGTGGCTTCTGTCTGGCCACTCTCCAATAAAGGCCTGAATGGTGGAATGATGAAGTAATGGGAGAACCTTCCAGAAGGACAACCATCTACACAGAGGAACTCTAGAGCTCTGTCAGAGTGACCAAGAACCTCCCTGACCAAGGCCCTTCTCCCCCGATTGCTCAGTTTGGCCAGGCAGCCAGCTCTCCACCAATCAGGCCTTTATGGTAGAGTGGCAAGATGGAAGCCACTCCTCAGTAAAAGGCACAACAACTCGCTAGGAGTTTGCCAAAAGACACCTAAAGGACTCTCGGACCATGAGAAACAAGATTATCTGGTCTGATGAAACCAAGATCGAACTCTTTGGTGTGAATCCCAAATGTCACTTCGGGAGAGAACCTGCCACCATCCCTACGGTGAAGCATGGTGGTGGCAGCATCATACTGTGGGGATGTTTTTCAGCGGCAGGCACTGGGAGACTAGTCAGGATCGAGGGAAAGATGAACAGAGCAAAGTACAGAACGATCCTTGATGAAAACCTGCTCCAGAGCGCTCAGGACCTCAGACTGGGGCCAAGGTTCACCTTCCAACAGGACAACAACCCTAAGCACATAGCTAAGACAACGCAGGAGTGACTTCGGGACAAGTCTCTGAATGTCGTTGAGTGGCCCAGCCAGAGCCTGGACTTGAACCTGATCGAACATCTCTGGTGAGACCTGAAAATAGCTGTGCAGCGACTCTCCCCATCCAACCTGATAGGGCTTGAGTGGATCTGCAGAGAAGAATGGGAGAAACTCCCCAAATACAGGTGTGCCAAGCTTGTAGCGTCATACCCAAGAAGACTCAAGGCTTTAAATCGCTGGCAAAGGTGCTGCAACAAAGTACTGAGTAAAGGGTCTGAATACTTATGCAAATGTAATAGTTACAAATTTCCAAAAATCTGGTTTGCTTTTTCATTATGGGGTATTGTGTGTAGATTGATGAGGGGAAAAAATATTTAATCCATTTTAGAATAAAACTGATGTAACAAAATGTGAAAAAAGTCAAGGGGTCTAAATACTTTCCGAATGCACTGTATATTGACATGATCCCATATGAAAAGGTGATTGTAGAGATGGTTGGTGCCTTCATATTGGACTTCAATCAAACCCACCATAGCAATGTTTATGCAGTGTCTTTGTTTACAAACTTCACCCTGCACTTCAGAGTATGATTGAATAGATAGAATTGTGCTCTTAGAAAAGTTTTGAATAAACTCATGCTTTAGTTTACCACCAGGGAACAGAGTGTGATTGGGTTCCGTGACAAACCTGCCACATATCAACATTTCATTTCATATGTTCAGTCCTTTGAAGGAAGAAACAGTGGAGAAACCAGACTACTCTGGAAAAACAAGCGGTGATGATGAAAATGATGATGACTCCGTGACTGCAAGTGCATCACTGTCTATAATCGCCTTTGCTCTGCATCCACGGGTATAAACAGGCAAGCAATGCCACACACACGGATACACACAGGTATAGACACACACGGCAACTGGTAGTGCACACAAAACACACACATGGCATATATTATGTATTATTTTCACACAGGAATGTACATGCGCATAAGCACATGAATACACACCCTTACTCATACTTACACATAATCCCCAATTTGTCCCTACACTGCCTGTCCATCCACACATGCAAAGACTTACGCAGCTTTCCACACCTCACACTATGACACAGATCCAGAGAGAGACGTCCTACACTATTCATGCTCTCAGATAGGTAATTATGTTTCTGTTTGTTAGAAAGAGAAGAGGGGGGGGTTGAAAAGAAAAAGAGTGTAAATGTAATAATTCTTACAGAGCAGGGCTTATGGCGAAGCCCTATAGGATCAAATTCAATTGTGGCTAGATGCACATTAAGCCCTGTCACTCAGTAGCAGCACAACACTGGCTGCCCTTCGAACAGAGAGAGGAATGTTGAAGAGACTACTGGTGGTGGTGGAGGGGGAGTTTCTCTCTTAGGAGCAAGAAATTAGTGTAAACTCACGCATGCACACATGTGCATGTAAGGACAAACACACACACACATGAAAACAAATGTGCACACACGCAAGGGATGAAGTATGTAGAAACGCAAGTACACACACACATCCGACCCATCATCTACGCTCCAACACCAGGCACTGTACCACAGCCAATCAAACACTGAAAACAAGATTATGCCGCACTGGGAACACTACTACAAATACACTACTACAAATACACAGATACATGACACACACCCACCCAAAAGCAATGACGAGTCACTGTTTGATTAGGTTACCTTTCACAGCGAAAAGCTGTAGTAACGTACAGTCAAAAAGCATTAACGAGTCTATTTACTTTAGTGCTGGACTTTAGCTAACTGCAGAAGTAATTATCCTTCACTTCAAAGGCTCTGTCTGCGTCCCAAACGTCACTATATCCCAGCTTACGTAGTGCACTATATAAGGAATAGGTTGCCATTTGGGACGCATTCCTGTCCCACAACTTCCTGTGCAGACTGAAGCATGACAGATAATTGGCTGACCACTATGCTGCTGATGTGTTTGAAGAAAGGACATCTGAGAAGAGCCCCTACAGGTTGGGTACTAAACACATACTCGCACATGAGCATTTGCACTCACACACACACACACGGAAATGCACACACTCGCACACAAACACGCTTGTAATTTGAGAGATAAGGGGGATGCTACACATAGTCATTCAGTGATTGAAGGTGTTAATGCCTGTTATAAAGGTGCTATAGACTTATCTGTCTATCGGGGCAAAGCCCTGCAGAACGCGAGTAAAATCAACTTCACCCCAAATTCCATCCTCTGGCTTCAGGTACAGCCAGTCAAAACTAAAAGCCAACAGCGCCAGAAATTATTTTATTCCAAGTGCAATACTTCAGATGTACAACATGTTAGCCTAATATACACTTTAAGCACTAAGCACTTTGACATGAAAATATAGGCCCAGCTTTACTCAGACATTTTTAGACCCTTGCACTACCTTACTGACTTGTTTGTAAATATTCTGTTTTTTTTCTGTTGTGTTTTACATTTTAATATGTGATCTTGTCTGTATGTACTTTCACTGCTGCAAAATTAATTGACTCGAGGACATTAACATATATTCTGAACAACCACACAGTTTGTCAGGGCGACATCCAAGCCGTTACACCAGAGGTCCAAACCTCTCAACGAAGTATCTTCTGTTCAGATGCAGACTATGGATCGCTACAATATGACGAAAAGAGAGTGTAATGGAATAATGCCCATTGGATCAATATATTAAATGTATGGGAAGTCCATTACACCATAATCTGCATTGATTCAAGACAGTTTACTCCTTTCACCTCATGACATTAATAGAATAATATCTAATCACAGTTGATTCAAATGGACACATAATGCAGTTGTTTGACTGAAGCATGTGGCTCCATAGTGGGCATGATATCATGCCAACAGCATTGTGTTTGAATTTATTTAGTCACCTGCCAATAATTCTCTGCTGTTCTCTAACATTCAGAGATTGAGGCAGCATTCCAAAAGTCACTCTATTCCCTATAAAGTCCACTACTATGGGTACCGGTCAAAGGTAGCACACTATAAAGGGAATAGGGTTCCATTTGGAACACACTCAGAGACAGACTATAAACGCAGCAAAAAAAGAAACGTCCCTTTTTCAGGACCCTGTCATTCAAAGATAATTTGTAAAAATCCAAATTACAATGAAGATCTGTGAAGTTAAGGGTTTAAACACTGTGTCCATGCTTGTTCAATGAACCATAAACAATCAATGAACATGCACCTGTGGAACGGTCGTTAAGACACTAACAACTTACAGACGGTAGGCAATTAAGGTCACAGTTATGAAAACCTAAGACACCAAAAAGGCCTTTCTACTGATTATGAAAAACACCAAAAGAAAAATGCCCAGGGTCCCTGCTCATCTGCGTGAACGTGCCTTAGGCATGCTGCAAGGAGGCATGAGAACTGCAGATGTGGCCAGGGCAATAAATTGCAATCGCAGTGACAGACCACGTTTAACAACACCTGCACAGGATCGGTACATCCGAACATCACACCAGCGGAACAGGTACAGTATGGCAACAACAACTGTCTGAGTTACACCAGGAATGCACAATCCCTCCATCAGTGCTCAGAATGTCCGCAATAGGCTGAGAGAGGCTGGACTGAGGGCTTGCAGGCCTGTTGTAGGCAGGTCCTCACCAGACATCACCGGCAACAACGTCGCCTATGGGTACAAATCCACCGTCGCTGGACCAGACAGGACTAGCAAAAAGTATTCTTCACTGACGAGTCGCGGTTTTGTCTCATCAGGGGTGATGGTCGGATTCGTGTTTATCGTCAAAGGAATGAGCGTTACACCGAGGCCTGAACTCTGGAGCGGGATTGATTTGGAGGTGGAGGTTCCGTCATGGTCTGGGGCGGTGTGTCACAGCATCATCGGACTGAGCTTGTTGCCATTGCAGGTAATCTTAACACTGTGCGTTACAGGGAAGACATCCTCCTCCCTCATGTGGTACCCTTCCTGCAGGCTCATCATGACATGACCCTCCAGCATGGCAATGCCACCAGCCATACTGCTCATTCTGTGCGTGATTTCCTGCAAGACAGGAATGTCATTGAGCACATCTGGGACCTGTTGGATCGGAGGGTGAGGGCTAGGGCCATTCCCCCCAGAAATGTCCATGAACTTGCAGGTGCCTTGGTGGAAGAGTGGGGATACACGGCAAGAACTGGCAAATCTGGTGCAGTCCATGAGGAGGAGATGCACCGCTGTACTTAATGCAGCTGGTGGCCACACCAGATACTGACTTACTTTTGATTTGAACACCCCAACCCCCCTTTGTTCAGGGACACATTATTTAATTTCTGTGGGTCACATGTTTGTGGAAATTGTTCAGTTTGTTGAACCTTGTTATGTTGATAGAAATATTTACACGTTAAGTTTGCTGAAAATAAAC
The DNA here is from genome assembly GCF_018296145.1 of Oncorhynchus tshawytscha. Lineage (NCBI taxonomy): Eukaryota > Metazoa > Chordata > Actinopteri > Salmoniformes > Salmonidae > Oncorhynchus > Oncorhynchus tshawytscha. The sequence goes on from NC_056443.1 coordinate 13,085,421, forward strand.
GCAGTTGACAGTGAGAGGACGTTTCTTTTTTTGCTGAGTTTAGTAATCAGGTTATCAAGTACAGTTATTAAATGTTCATTAGCTAGCTATTAGCAGCAGCCAATTCCAACATGCATGGCTGCATAGAAATGTAATGTACGACAGACTGAAATTATAACACTTGCATTTATATTATTTTGAAGTTGTTTGTTTGTCTTACCTTGGAAATACTCAATTCCTATTTCCCCTCTGTGTGATGTTTTTGCGGTTTGCATTAATATTTATATAAATGTACATTGGGCCCCTATCCAGCATAGCTAGTGTTTCCACCATAGCTACTGGAAAGCAGGCCTATTGGGGGGAGAAGGTGGGATAATGCTGAATATTTGCCAGTTTGGATGTTCCTCAGTTGAAAGTTAGACTGTTTGTGTGTTGTTTATGGAAGACATGTAGTTTTTAAATAAACAGTAATTTAAATGTGCTACAATACACTCATACTCTTTTCTTCTGGTCACAAATGTCCCTAAAGAGATTCCTCTCATCAATTTGAATGTCTTTCGGCTGCAGAATTTTGACTAACCCAAAAAGTGTGTGTGAGCTTCATATGCGTGCGTGCGTACACTCACGTGCACCAATGTGAAATGCTTTAAACCACTGACATTTCCTATTCCTCCCTAAGCCAGGTTGGTGACACATCTGTATGTTGGTGAGATGACGCATTCATCCCCTCCTCTTTCTCTCTAGTTGTCACTATGGTTTCACCTGCTGGCTGCTTCCATGCCATCCTATCAACGTATCAGGCAGGGTGATGTCACGCACGTCGAGCCTCAGGCCCTGCCATGCTCTGCAGCCTGCGGCATGGTGTGTGTGTGTGTGTGTGTGTATGTGAAAGAGAGCTTCTCTCGCTGTGTGTGTGTGTGTGTGTGTGTGTGTGTGTGTGTGTGTGTGTATGCGGCGCCACATGCCACTAGGCTAATTAGAGGGCTCTTAATTCTGTCAAAGTCATTTGATGACACTGATGTGACAGATTAATATTCACACTTAACTCTCCCGTCCTCTCTCTACCTGAGTGCTTGCTGTTGTGTTGTTTACTTCCCTACACAATTAGTATCGGATTGTTGATGGTTGGGAACTGAGTGAAGAGGTCTCACTGTGCAACCTGATGATTAGGAGATTGGAGGAATATGCCTATGTCACCGGCAACATTTTTCAAATCGCATAAAAATACCATAAAACTATAGGTTAACCCTTGTGCTTTGTGGTATGGGTCAGATCGACCCGCACAGTTTAAACACACTCAAGACAGTCCAAGAATCAAGTAAAAACAGCCCAAACATTATTTTGTCTTGTCAGACCTTTCGAAAAGAAGAAATACAAGAACATTTGATTTCAAAAACTCGATATTTAAAAACCATTTGTTAAACATATTTCCTTTCTGGAGCTAATTTTTGAGTGTGTGTCAGAGATCTGCTGCTCTCACACAGAGAAGGACAAAGCTTGGGAAAGCTCCTTTTCACCCAAACATAATTATAAAATTACAACCAGAACCAGTCAAAATAAAATACATCAAAGACACTTGTTAATTTTGGACCTGTGCAAATATCTGTACAGATGAAAGCCTCCGGGTCAAAATGCCCCACATCATGTTTTTATTCGAAATCTACACAGATATTCCACAACACATCCGTGTGTCAACATTTTGAAGTTAGGTTCATGACCCTTAATGAGGAAAAGTCATTTAATTTCATGGATAAAACGAGAGGTCAACTAGTATTTTAGACAAATTGAGGTCAAATTGACCCGCAACATAATATGAGGGTTGCTCTTTCATTCAGTGGTATAAAAAAACAACTATTTTCTCTGAACATGTGGGCCTCAGTTGGTAGAGCATAGTTATTGTAAGGTCAGGGTAGTGGGTTTGATTCCCGGTACCAACCATAAGTAAAATGTATGCATGCATGCTTTGGATAAAAGCATCTGCTAAATGGCATATATTGTATTATGTGAAATCCATGCACGCTGTTGGAGTGTCTTCATGAAAATATACATATCATAAAGCTATATAATGGTTTCTATATAATACTCTATGATTACACCTGGCTTCATCTGTGTCGTATGATGTGAGAGTAGAGTAAGCCTCAGTCTGCATTCTAATGGCACCCTATAGCCTATGTCGCCCTGTTGTATCCTGTACACGTGACAAATACATTTTGACTTGATGTAGGGAATAGGGTGCCATTTGGGACGAAACCTCAGTTATAGTTTTGTTTTGATTAATTATTTTGCACCAAAAAAACCAAGTGATAGATAACAATACAGATAAAAACAAATTAAAATAGGGATCATCAATTAACAGTTATTTGTAATGGGTGTTTTTACCATATGTTGACATGACACCTGGTATGTGTACAAGCTGCATGTTAACCAAGCTGATTCTCTAGCACACCTAACATAGCTGATTGAGGAATCTAGTTATGCCAGGGATCATGCCTTCTCATTTTCTATAGAGTCACAGCGCCCCTATGTGAACAGCCATAGAATGACATCCCATATGAATCAAATGATCGATCCTTAAATTTCCAATATCCCATGCCTCCACAAATCTAATGCTTTTAGATTTGTGGAAGTATTGAACGTGTGCACACTTCAGGAGAAATGAGATGTAGGTGCTTCTACACCTGCATTGCTTGCTGTTTGGGGTTTTAGGCTTGGTTTCTGTACAGCACTTTGTGACATCAGCTGATGTAAGAAGGGCTTCAAAAATACATTTGAATGATATTATTGGGACGGACCGTCTGTTTGAATGAGCATCCTTCCTCCCTTCTCCCTTGAAGTTATCACTGATGTCAAAATAATTGGTTCTGTGAAATCTTGTACAGCCATTGCCTCCACCTACTCTATATGTACTATATGTACTCACCTGCATGCACTCACCTGACAAATACTTCTTTGAAGTCGAAACAATGTTGATTTGGGTGCAAGAATAAAGCAATGGGGAGCTGCAATATTCTGCATATTGCTTTTACTCCCCCTACTGTATTAGATTGAGGGAATCACTGATCCAGCACTATGAAGGTAGAAATGAGGAAATTTGAACAGTATTAATTTCAGATGCAATCTTATCCTTCTTCAGTTTGATGTCGCTCCTGAGCTGTTCCATATGTGATCTCTGAGCGTCAATACTGCTGAAAGAGGCATGGCATGAGTAATGGGTACAGTACCGATGAAAGATAGATTGTATCTTAATAAGAGATGACATTGCTCAGTAATTTTATATCATTGTCTTTTTATTATCTGTGTTTTGATAATAAAAAAAAGGAAACAGTCCCAGCAATAGACACAATAAAAAAATCTACCAAGTATAAAAGTATCAAAAATTCACAATTCCTGACATTTAATCCTAGTAAATATTCCCTGTCTTAGGTCAGTTAGGATCACCACTTTATTTTAAGACTGTGAGAATAAGAATGATTTATTTCAGTTTTTATTTCTTTCATCACATTCCCAGTGGGTCAGAAGTTTACATACATTCAATTAGTATTTGGTAGCATTGCCTTTAAATTGTTGACCTTGGGTCAAACGTTTTGGGTAGCCTTCCACAAGCTTCCCACAATAAGTTGGGTGAATTTTGGCCCATTCCTCCTGACAGAGCTGGCAGAGCTGTAACTGAGTCAGGTTTGTAGGCCTCCTGGCTTGCACACGCTTTTCAGTTATGCCCACAAATGTTATGTAGGATTGAGGTCAGGGCTTTGTGATGGCCGCTCCAATACCTTGACTTTGTTGTCCATAAGCCATTTTGCCACAACTTTGGAAGTATGCTTGGGGTCATTGTCCATTTGGAAGACCCATTTACAACCAAGCTTCAACTTCCTGACTGATGTCTTGAGATGTTGCTTCAATATATCCACATAATTTTCCTGTCTAATGATGCCATCTCTTTTGAAGTGCACCAGTCCCTCCTGCAGCAAAGCACCCAACAATATGATGCTGCCACCCCCGTGCTTCACGGTTGGGATAGTATTCTTTGGCTTTGAAGCCTCCCCCTTTTTACTCCAAACATAATGATGGTCATTATGGCCAAACAGTTATATTTTTGCTGCATCAGACCAGCGGACATTTCTCCAAAAAGTACAATCTTTGTCCCCATGTGCAGTGGCAAACTGTAGTCTGGCTTTTTTTATGGCAGTTTTGGAGCAGTGGCTTCTTCCTTGCCGAGTGGCCTTTCAGGTTATGTCGATATAGGATTCGTTTTAATGTGGATATAGATACTTTTGTACCTGTTTCCTCCAGGATCTTCACAAGGTCCTTTGCTGTTGTTCTGGGATTGATTTGCACTTTTCACACCAAAGTACATTCATCTCTGGGAGACAGAACCTCGCGGTATGACGGCTGCGTGGTCCCATGGTATTTATACTTTTGTACTATTGTTTGTACAGATGAACATGGTACCTTCAGCCGTTTGGAAATTGCTCCCACGGATGAACCAGACTTGTGGAGGTCTACAATTTTTTTTCTGAGGTATTGGCTGATTTATTTTGATTTTCCCATGATGTCAAGCAAAGAAGCACGGAGTTTGAAGGTAGGCCATGAAATACATCCACAGGTACACCTCCAATTGACTCAAATGATGTCAATTAGCCTATCAGATGCTTCTAAAGCCATGGCATAATTTTCTGGAATTTTCCAAGCTGTTTAAAGGCTCAATCAACTTACTCTATGTAAACTTCTGACCAACTGGAATTGTGATACAGTGAATTATAAGTGAAATAATCTGTCTGTAAACAAATGTTGGAAACATGACTTGTGTCATGCACAAAGTAGATGTCGTAACTGACTTTCCAAAACTAGTTTGTTTAACAAGAAATGTGTGGAGTGCTTGAAAAGCGAGTTTTAATGACTCCAACCTAAAGTGCATGTAAACTTCCGACTGTATATACACACAGCTCTGGAAAAAAATAAGAGACTACTGCAAAATTATTATCTCTAGCTTTACTATTTATAGGTTTGTGTTTGGGTAACATGAACATTTTTGTTTTATTCTATAAACTACTGACATTTCTCCCATATTCCAAATAAAAATAGTGTCATTTAGAGCATTTATTTGCAGAAAATGACAATTGGTCAAAATAACAAAACAAATGCAGTGCTGTCAGACCTTGAATAATGCAAAGAAAATATGTTCATATTGATTTTTAAACAACACAATAATGTTTTTGAAATCAGAAATCAATATTTGGTGGATTTTTATATCACAGCTTTCATGCATCTTGGCATGCCCTCCACCAGTCTTTCACATTGATGTTGGGTGACTTTATGCCACTCCTGGCGCAAACATTCAAGCAGCTCAACTTTGTTTAATGGCTTGTTACCATCTTCCTCTTGATCACATTCCAGATATTTTCAATAGGGTTCAGGTCTGGAGATTGGGCTGGCCATGACAGGGTCTTGATCTGGTGGTCCTCCATCCACACCTTGATTGACCTGGCTGTGTGGCATGGAACATTGTCCTGCTGGAACAACCAATCCTCAGAGTTGGGGAACATTGTCAGGACAACCTTGATGGCTTGATTCATGCGTCCTTCACGAAGACAAATTTGCCCGAATCCAGCCTTGCTGAAGCACCCCCAGATCATCGCCCCAATCATCCACCAAATTTCACAGTGGGTGCGAGACCTACAAGCCACAGTGTCTCGCACCCACTGTGAAATTTGATGGAGGATTGGGGATGATCTGGGGGTGCTTCAGAAAAGCTGCTTGAATTTTTGCGCCAGGAGTGGCATAAAGTCACCCAACATCTTTAGAAATAAAGGTAAAAAAATACAAATCTATGTGAAAGACTGGTGGAGAGCATGTCAAGACGCATGAAAGTTGCGATTGAAAATCAGGGTTATTCCGCCAAATATTGATTTCTGAACTCTTCCTAAGTTAAAACATTAATATTGTGTTGTTTAAAACTTAATATTAACTTACTTTCTTTGCGTTATACGAGGTCTGACAACACTGCATCGTTTTTGTTTTTTTGACCAGTTGTAATTTTCTGTAAATAAATGCTCTAAATGGCAATATTTTAGGGGGGAATATGGGAGAAATTTTGTCAGTTTATAGAATAAAACAAAAATGTTCATTTTACCCAAACACATACCGATAAATAGTAAAACTTGTGAAACTGATCATTTTGAAGTGGTCTCTTAATTTTTTTCCAGAGCTGTATACAGACAAAGTGCTTTCGGAAAGTATTCAGACCCCTTGACGTTTTTCACACTTTGTTACATTACAGCCTTATGTCTAAAATGGATTAAATTAAAACAAATCCTCAGTGACCTACACACAATAGCCCATAATGGCCATGTGAAAAAAGGTTTTTAGAAATTTTGCAAATGTATTCAATTAACACAGGAATACCTTATTTACATAAGTATTCAGAACTTTTGCTATGAGACTCGAAATTGAGCTCAGGTGCATCCTGTTTCCATTTATCATCCTTGAGATGTTTCTACAACTTGATTGGATCTACCCGTGTTAAATTCAAAAGATTGGACATGATTTGGAAAGGCACACACCTGTCTATATGAGGTCCCACAGTTGACAATGCATGTCAGAGCAAAATCCAAGCCATGACATGGAAGGAATTATCCGTAGAGCTGAGAGACAGGGTTGTGTTGAGGCACAGATCTGGGGAAAGGTACCAAAAAATATCTGCACCATTGAAGGTCCCCAAGAACACAGTGGCCTCCATCGTTCTTAAATGGAAGAAGTTTGGAACCACTAAGACTTCCTAGAGCTGGCCGCCCAGCCAAACTGACAAATAGGGGGAGAAGAGTCTTGGTCAGGGAGGCTACCAAGAACCCAATGGTCACTCTGACAGAGCTCTGGAGTTCCTCTGTGGAAATGGGAGAACCTTCCAGAAGGACAACCATCTCTGCAGCACTCCAACAATCAGGCCTTTATGGTAGAGTGACCAGACGGAAGCCAGTCCTCTGTAAAAGGCACATGAAAGCCCGCTTGGAATTTGCCAAAAGGCACCTAAAGACTCTCAGACCATGAGAAACAAGATTCTCTGGTCTGATGAAACCAATATTGAACTTTTTGGCCTGAATGCCAAGCGTCACGTCTCGAGGAAACCTGTCACCATCCCTACGGTGAAGCATGGTGGTGGCAGCATCATGCTGCGGGGATGTTTTTCAGTGGCAGGGACTGGGAGACTAGTCAGGATTGAGGGAAAGATGAGATCCTTGATGAAAACCTCCTCCAGAGCCCTCAGACTGGGGCCAAGTTTCACATTCCAACAGAACAACAACCCTAAGCACACAGCCAAACAACACAGGAGTGGCTTTGGGACAAGTCTCTGAATGTCCTTGAGTGGGCCACCTAGACCCTGGACTTGATCCCGATTTAACATCTCTGGAGATACCTGAAAATAGCTGTGTAGCAATGCTCCCCATCCAACCTGATAGGGCTTGAGAGGATCTGCAGAGAAGAGCAGGAGAAACTCCAAATAAAGGTGTGCCAAGCTTGTAGCGTCATACCCAAGAGGACTAAAAGGCTGTAATTGCTGCCAAAGAGACTTCAACAAAGTACTGGATAAAGGGTCTGAATACTTGTGTAAATGTGATATTACAAAATAAAATTTAAAAATTGTCTTGTCATTACAGGGTAGTGTGTGTAGATTGAGAAGGGGAAAAAAACAATTTAATCAATTTTAGAATAAAGGCTGGAACCTAACAAAATGTGGAGAAAGTCAGGGGGTCTGAATACTATGGACAAACAACTATTGTAAAACTATTGTAAAAAAAAATATATATATATATATTTATACATTTGATTACAGAAGGACTAATGCCAAAGGGAAGTTTATATTTTATAAACTTCATTAACTTAATAAAATAGGATATTAAAAAAAATCCCCATTATTTTATACTGCTAAGGCTTTTTACACTTGTCTTATTGTCATAGCACTTTGAATTACCACACCGCAGTGCTTACATACTTCACCAAAAAGTATAAATACTAGTAAGAAAATCCATTGTACAGTACAAATTTCACTCACTCTACAAAATAAGTTAGTGTGTCAGACAAATATTGCAGTTATTTACAGAGTTAACATAAAAATGTAGTAGGTAGTTTTGAGTGGAAATAAATGGCATAAGGTGCAGTGGATTAAAGCACTTAAGTAGTACTTTCAAATATTTTTACTTAAGTCGTTTTTTGGGGTATCTGTACTTTACTATTTATATTTTTGACTACTTTTACTTCACTACATTGCTAAAGAAAATAATGTACTTTTTACTCCATACATTTTCCTCGACACCCAAAAGTACTCGTTACATTTTGATTTCTTCTTAGCACGATAGGCAAATAGTGAAATTCACGCACTTATCATCCGAACATCCCTGGTCATCCCTACTGCCTCTGATCTGTGGGACTCACTAAGCACACACGCTTCATTTGTAAATTATGTCTGAATGTTGGAGTGTGCCCTTGGCTTTCCGTTTAAAAACTTTTTTTTTTTTTTAAATGGTGCCATCTGGTTCGCTTAATATAAGGAATTTGATACTTAAGTATATTTTAAACCAAATACTTTTACTCGGGTAGAATTTTACTGGGTGACTTACTTGAGTCATTTTCTATTGTCTTTACTTTTACTCAAGAATGAGAGTTGGGTACTTTTTCCACCACTGATAAGGCGAGATGAGCGAGTTGTTTTCTTCCATTTGGTGCATCATGAACGCGACCATGGAGAACAGTAGATAGGAGGGGAACTGGGGCACATTCTTTAAAGCAGCAGTCGTCAGACCAGCGGGCGAGGGCTGACGTGGAAGGGGGAACCATACCAAGCCAGGGGGGTAGCCAGGCACCTGGTAAACACAGCCAGCATAGACCTTTGGAAAGACTGACAAAGTGGAGAAGGAAGGAGTGTAGGCCAGACTCAGGTCTGAGACAAGACCATGAGCAGTAATTCAAGGGTTGGGTGTGTGTGTGTCTGTGTGTGTGTTAGTCCACGTCGCTGACAGGTTTGTCCTGAACGATGCTAAGATGGTTCATGGCACGTTTGAAGGCAGTCTGAACAGCCTTACGGATGCTGGATGTTCTGCCCTCCATCATCTTGATCTTGTCGATGGTCTTGTTGATCCCCAGAGGGACCATCTTAGACTTAGGAAGCCATTGCCTGAGAAGAGAGAATAATGAAATAAAATTCAGCTACATTTCTTCTGATACAAATTTGAGTTCTTTGTGTTGTCTGTTGGTTGTGTATGAAAATTCACAGCACGTATTGAAATAACACTTAACATTGCAAATGAAGATTGCAAAATGGTGTATCCATGTATGTTGCTATCAACAGCAACAAAAATCCCTTTCTTAGCATTTAGTATTGGAGAACAGAGATGTCTTCACCAGCTGCGTTTGTTGTCGAAGAATAGGACGAGGAAGAGTTTTTTGTTCTTGAACTGCATCCGTTCTCCGACCCGGAGGACGTCGAGGGGAGGTATGGGGATAGACACCCCGTTGTGCTGGCATCCAACCCGGGGCATGTGGGGGTCAACAATCTAACGTGGTGGAAGAGGTGTACCAGGTTTACTAGGGAGTGGTGCCTGGAGTGTTATGGCACAGTATACTTGAATACACACACACACATGCTCAAACACACACATGCTCAAACACACACATGCTCAAACACACACAGCTGGTGCTTGTGTTGAAAAGAGGTGCGTCCACTTAGTCCTCTTAAACTAAGGTCAAATCAGATCTGTTTATTTGACAATGGCGCCATCTAGAGGACTTGGAGTTTGCTTCCACTGTGGAAGAGGAAGAGTCGTTGTCAGCCTCTACTAGTCAGATTCTCACAGGCACACTAGAATCAATTCCTCAACTCCTTGCCCGTCAATTCCCGGTGTCGACTCACATTTCTGGGTGTCAAGGACCTAGGATTTATTCTACCATGAAAGACAAAACTTGTAGGATGTGTGGGTGTTACACTTTTCAAACAGATAGTGTGTGAACATCACTCACTCAAGATTTGATGAAGGGGGTAGCAAGCAGGGCCTTAAATTAACACCCACCAAATGCGGGTAGATTTTGATATTGGCGCATACAAATGTCTAATTCACCAGCCACATTGGTCAAAGTCAAGTATTGGCACGTGCGAGTAGTGATTTATAGAAAAATAAATGGGGCTGTAGCTGTTTAGAGTACTTATTCCTTTTGGTTTCATATCTGGCAATGCACAAATAAATAGGAATCGTAACGTTATAGCTATCTCACCTCGCGAAGCAACACTGCCTGGCTGGAGGGCTGTGTGCACTGCGAGTGAAGAGCTGAAAGGTTTGTTTTAGAAGCAATGGGAACAGGCATAAAAGTTGGTCTAACTACTACAGTGAGACTTTATCTTCTTGTTTCTTGTACACTTACATTGTTTTGTTCACAAATTAGGTTGTTTTTCAATGCGAGTTTGCTTCCACTGTGGAAGAGGAAGAGTCGTTGTCAGCCTCTACTAGTCAGATTCTCACAGGCACACTAGAATCAATTCCTCAACTCCTTGCCCGTCAATTCCTGGTGTCGACTCACATTTCTGGGTGTCAGGCATCAACTCGTCGACTCCTGAGATTCAGTATTTTTGCAAGGGAGGAAACTAGTTGCCGTGGCTACCTCTGAGAACAAAAACTCTTGCATCTATCACAGCAAAGAAAGAGCGAGCTAACGAGGGAGGGAGCGAGAGAGGATGGGCACAGTCAGGCATGTCGGCCACCAGGCAGAGTCTGAACCGTGCATCGATAATCAAAAGATGTACAGGCTATCGCAATCAGTGATGACCCGTCATTCAGGGTATGTTATTCTGGCATTAATACAGGTCCCATATCAGTTTGCAAACAATGAAAAAATATATATATGTAAAATTGAGTTAATAAGGCCGCATACAAGCGGACTCTTGTTTGCTTTCTTGAGTAATGCAGCTCCAAAATGCAGGTGTGTCAGCCTAGCTCAGTGCTTTCTGTGGTGGTGGGGCAGCCAGCAGAAAATACAGAGCATAGAGGTTGGTAATGTTCTCTAGTTGCACCGTGATTGGCTCAGTGTTCTGTCACAAAATCTACAGGGAGAGCTCAAATTCAAGCCCCTTGCGTGTTGCCGTAGAGTTACATTAGAAGTGCCCATCCAAGAAGGATCAAGGTCATTGGCCACAGATAAAATGAGATCAAATCACATATCTACAGTAGCTTTGATTGGATTGATCATGTCAACGGTATACTTTCAAAATCTTACCTAGCAGTCATGAATCACGTCAACAATCTACTGTAAAATCCTTTTCAAATAAAGAGAAATTATAGATAAAAAGTATCTGTGCTCATCGGCAATAAACATTACACAACAAGTTGGAAATCACAAATTCAACAATGAGTGGTTTGGAAGGAATAAGTGGCTAACTGGCAAAGCAATCACTAGCCTGCTGTTCAGTGGAGTGGATGTGTGGTCCAAGTCTGGGTTTAAGGGTCTCTTTCTAAGCTTAAAAGGATAAACATTCAACATTGGCCATGCTGTCAATCCAGCATGACTTCTACCATAAATCCAGAGATTGGCAGACTGATGACAATTTTCCCACAAGAAAGACCGCCACACCACCTTCCTGTTCAAGTGATTACAGCACACCAAAGTGAGTCCAAAATGTATTGTATGCTGCTGCATAAATAATGTAATATGTCAGGGAGATATGTATACTGTAGCTAAGAAAGTAATGCTATGTGTATGTTGTCTATTAAGCTGTTAGTAGCCCAGGTGCCTCACCCTAATAATTTGGTCTCTTTTCCCCCTTTAGCCTACTGTTCTGACTTGGTGGTGCACATAGCTTATAGCCTGTTTAACAAAATGTCATAATCAAATATTGTAAGAGCTTTCATTGTCTGCTTATATGCTCCCTTTATTTATCTGACTTGGTGTACAGGGAGAACACTGTAAGAACGGCCCATGTTCTGAATTCTGTTGCTGTACATTTCAAAAGTGCTGAACAAAGTTATATTGACTAAGTCCGTCCTACCTCGCTCATTAATTGCCTCTTACCCGCTCGTCGTCCCCTGATGCAATAGTTTATACATCTCAATTGTCAGAAACCACATTTGTTTAAGCAAGTCAACCATATCAGCTATGTGTTTTTAAAAGGCAGTAAATGAGGCTGAATGAACGGTTTTGCTACCAGACAAGGTTCGTCTGATAGCCGGGTGGAACAGTGGTAAGGTGTTGGGACTGCAATTGGGACAGCTTAATGTAGGCCCAAACAGTGTGTGGGGTACTGCATACATTTGGCAGCCAAGCATGAGTTATCAGTGTAGCCTATTATAGTCTAGACATGACTATGAAATAACTTCACGCCTAGAATAAAAACCTCCAGGCTTCCATCAAGAGTGAATTCAATTTGAGGGGGAAAAAAATAATTACAAGGGACAGTTTGGAGTAATCCTGTGTGAATCGTCTTCTGGAATAACTTACATGCTTGGATAATAATTACATAACCAACGTCTCTAGTAATACCTGTCCGAATAGCGTTATAACATGGCAAAGAATGGGCTTATCAGCGGTAGAACGTGCAGCACCATCACATGGGATCGTCAAGGCTGTGTGCAGCAGAAATATCACCAAAATATTGTAGTTCCTACACATCACCTATATAAAAAAATATATATATTTAAAATGGGACTTTTATAGGCTAAGTTAATGAACAAATGGGTATCATCATGTTCATATTAGTCCTCTAGAACGCAAATGTAGTCTTCCTAGTAGGATGCAGCAATAATGAGGTGCGTACGTGTGTGTTTGTCTGTTTCAGCTCCTTTTGGGAGTTGCGCAAGAGTCGACTCTTGACTAACCACAGCAGTTGGGAGTCGACTTCAAAAATCCTGGAGTCATGCACCACTAAAGGCATCTGCATGTTTCCCAGCCAGAACAGCTTGTGCATATATTATGACGACATTGTGACATTTTTGTTCATCTTTGAGACAAGCCGAAGTTGGTAGCCGAAGTCTAGTTTTTCAAGCAAATGTCTTTTAAGGGAGTATGCGTGCACACTCGTTCGGTTCGCCTAGCTGAGCATGCTGATGCCTAACGACACGTGACAACTTGAGTGGCCCCATTACCACGGTAAACTTAAAAGGGGCAGCTGAACATTTGTCTCATCTGTGATATTTTGATGAGAAGACTCAGGTCACAAAATATTAAATTGAGCAATACAACACATTACTTCTTATTAGTAATACACATTCCTTGACTTAGAAACACAACAAAGCATACTCGTCCATTTTGATTTGTGTTTGTTGTAAGGCAAAAAATGTATATTTTGTCTCCTAAAAAAATCTGAGTGGCAGGTAAACAAAAAGTTAGTCCCTGGTAGCAAGCACTGAGAAGAGAGAATGAAATAGTCAGGTGTCATACATATGCTCACTGTCACTCACCAAGACAGGATAGGAAGGGTATCCGCTACATTTTGCCCAAACTAGCTTTCGAGGTTCCAGAACAACTGTTGAAGCACTAGCAGGCATCCAAATATTGTTATTGCCAACTTCTATGCATGCAGGAATAACAACAATCAAGTTAGGAGGGGTTCACTGTAAATATAGCAAAACACTTCCAGAGGCATGCTAAGTTACAGCATCAACACATACAGGTTTAATACATCACAACTCACTGAAAAATGTAATATTACAAAAATACAATTTGGAATGTAAATCATGAATATAATGGCTTTAATTTATGTTTCTCTTTCTTGCATTGTAGTATACTACTGAAAAAAAACTCTGGTTATATCCTAAAGCTAGAGCCAAGAGTTGGGGCAACATTGTCCACTAATGTTGCTGCAGGTAGGACATCCTTGGAAATGTTATGTAATTGACACAAGCTGTCTCCAATCAATCAAACAATGTCTGGATGTGCATGTGTGTTTGGCAGGAGGGATTACTTAAACCAGGGGAGGAGTAGCTCTGCGAATCATAAATCACACAAAACCTATTATTTTGCAGAGAATACTATTTGTAGATCAGTGATTCTACATCTCACTTTGCTCAATCTGATCCTCTCCAACAGACTTGGAAGTAGTAGCTAAAAATAGATAAATTAGGGGCCGTAAAAAGGGAGAGTCAATTAAACCAACCATGGAAGTATATTGTAGAAAATTTGGGGGGTAGCCCAGACTGGGATTCGAACCTGGATCCAGCGACTGTCAATGGCTTCCCATGGCTTAGGCCACCAAACACACACGCACAACAAGACATTGACTGAGTGGAGACAGTTTGTGTCAATTAAATAACATTTCCTAGGATTTTCTACCTGCAGCAAACCTAGTGGATCATGCTGGAAATGCCAGTAAAGGAACAGTGCCTCAAAAGCTACCCCAAAACTCCTGAACCTATAGCAATAGATCTACTTCAATGACTCTTAGCCAGACCTCATATGATACAATACACACAAACACACTTGCCTCCACAGTCTCCATTTTCCTGTATGATTAACATCAATACTGACAACTTACCAGCAGCAATCCTAGCAGCTCTGGCAAAATTCTCGGTTTCTATACAGGCAATGAGCTCGTTCTTATCATCCACAGTGTTTCTTCGGACCAGGGCCGGTTTGCCCTTACCACATGTTGGAAGACGGAGGTTGCTGCTGAAATCAGGAAAAGGCATCCACACTGAGTCAGACTGCCTTCTACATAACACACTATAGAGAAATTACAAATCAAATCAAATGTATTTATATAGCCCTTCGTACATCAGCTGATGTCTCAAAGTGCTGTACAGAAACCCAGCCTAAACCCCAAACAGCAAGCAATGCAGGTGTAGAAGCACGGTGGCTAGGAAAAACTCCCTAGAAAGGCCAATACCTAGGAAGAAACCTAGAGAGGAACCAGGCTACATAGTTGAACTACCAAGTACCACCATGTTCAGCAGTGAAAAGTGTACGAGCTAGAGATGCCGTGCATACATTGCTTAGAGCGTTTGATTGAGCCTGCCTTTGTTTCCACAGTTGGGTCTATTCTAGTGGTTCCATTGTGCCAGGCGGGCTCGATCAAGCTCAGTTTAGGTAATTGAAAGACAAATTCTACTTGAACCCAGGTCTGTTGTGAGGTATATGCATGTACCTACCTGGTGCTGCCCAGCAGACTACCACTAGTTGAGATGCTGGACTCAGAGGCACACCGTCTCCGGGTTTCTAGAGGCCTGCTGGCAGTTAGCTCCCTCTCTTCATCAATAACCTCCTCCATCACAAAACCATGAAGACAGGCCTGAGGCGAGTAACACAGAGCAGTACAGTAGAGTCCGTATACTACACATAAACCAACTACAGCATAGACCTACAACATTTGAACCTTTATTCATAAAGCATCTCAGTAGGGGTGCTGATCTAGGATCGGTTTAGTCTTTTAAATTATAATTAATAAGATTACATAGACAAGGGGAACCTTATCTCTTAATTCACAAGTCTGTGAAGATCATTTTCTACTTCTTACTCATGCTCTATTTAAGAGTTCCTTTAAGATAAGTAATTTATTTTCTGACAAGTGAAAAGAACCCTATTTACCTGTGTCAATGTGTTTGACAGGGGACTCCCTGACCCTCACCCCCCACTGACCCCCACTCTGGAACTGTGGCTCCTCTTCCTGGTCCTGGGGTGGAGGAGGGTCTCCAGCCTGGGGATCATCACCGACAGGAAGGTCTTGGTGCCCAGCTGAGGGCACCCTGTCTGGGCCTCGCCTCTTCCTCTCCCCCCCTGGTTCTTCCCAGGGCTAGAGGTCTTGGATTTTCTGAAGAGCACGGCAGTGCGGCGGTTGACAGTCGTCCCCTAGGGTTGGGCCAGAGTGGAGGTGGCCACCACACTCACGCCCCCCTCTAAGAGAAGCAGGGGGTTCTGGGACTCAGAGTGGCCATTGAGAAGGGTCTTGGTAGTGGTTGTGTTGTGTGTTGTTGGGTTTCTTCCGGTCAAATTTGACCTGTCCGTGGGTCTTACTGTCCGGAGTGGGGTTGGGGTGGATGGGTTTAAGGGTAGAGGGAAAGAGGGAGTTGCACATCTTGAATAAAAACACCAGAACCATTCCTAAAGCACATCATCCTTATCCTTGCAGAATTACAAGACCTCAATACAAATTATCTTGCCTTCTATAATGCATAGCTAAATAACCAATGAGACAGCAAAATATTTTAAAATCACGCAAAGTATTTTGCATTCTAGAAGGCAATCTAATAGTTACTGAGTCAGTGTAGGTTTACTGTGAATCAATTCAGGCTCCTAGCATATCAACTCCACTGTACCAATACCATGTTAAAGAGAAAGCCATGCTACCATTTAGCTATACTGTATAACTACAATAGTAGCCCACTTCAACACTCATCAACCAGGCAATGGGATGTCCTGAGACAAGGGATATCATGTGACCCAGCATGACTACATCATAGCAGGTTAGCATGGCTAAGCACACTATATGGTATGATGGTGTGACTAACTAGTGGTTACGGTTAATTCCTGATCTAGCTATAGTTTATATCTAGTTTCGGCCAATAAAACAAAGAACTGAGAAGCACATGACATCCTGACACCAGGTCACTGGCGATATCTGAGTGCTTGGCCAAAGCCAGGTACCCCCTCTCCTGACGCTGAAACCCTCATACATGCATTCATCTCCTCCAGTCTTGACTAATGCAACTCGCCACTCTCCAGCATCAACTCAATGTCCTTCCATAAGCTACAAATGGTTAAAAACTCAGCAGCTTGCCTTCTCACCAACACTAAGCCCCGGCAGCACATCACTAATGTTCTCCGTGAACTCTACTGGCTGCCAACTAATTAATTACAAGATCCTCTTCCTGACATGCGAAGCCATTCACCACCCTGCTTTACCTCTTAAACTTTCTTCTCCTCTACCAAACCACACACGCAATCCATTCTGCCACAGAAGGCCACCTTGACATCCCAGGTCAAAACTACAGAGCTTTGGAGAGAACGCCTTCTCCGGGGTTGCTCCTAGGCTCTGGAACTCTCCCGAGCCATCCGTGACTGAGTTCATCACCATCTTTCAGTCCCTCCTAAAGCCCCACCTCTTTGACAGGGCCTACCCCCCTCCTGTATGGGCAAATATTTACAGTACAAGTCAAAAGTTTGGACACACAAACTCATTCAAGGGTTTTTCTTTAGTTTGACTATTTTCTACATTCTAGAATAATAGTTGAAGACATCCAAACTATGAAATAACACATATGGAATAATTTAGTCAAGAAAGAAAAAGTGTTGAACAAATCAAGTAACCCTTTGCCTTGATGACAGCTTTGTACAATCTTGGCATTCTCTCAACCAGCTTCATTTCAATTAATAGGTATGTCTTGTTAAAAGTGAATTTGTGAAATGTCTTTCTTTCTTAATGTGTTTGAGCCAGTCAGTTGTGTTGTGACAAGGTGGGGGGTATACAGAAGATAGCCCTATTTGACAAAAGACCAAGTCCATATTATGGCAAGAACAGCTCAAATAAGAAAAGAGAAACGAGAAATGACAGTCCATCATTACTTTAAGACATGAAGGTCAGTCAATACAGAAAATGTCAAGAACTTTGAAAGATCAAATCAAATCAAATGTTATTTGTCACATACACATGGTTAGCAGATGTTAATGCGAGTGTAGCGAAATGCTTGTGCTTCTAGTTCTGACAATGCAGTAATAACCAACAAGTAATCTAACAATTCCAAAACTACTGTCTTATACACGGTGTAAGGGGATAAAGAATATGTACATAAGGATATATGAATGAGTGATGGTACAGAGCAGCATAGGCAAGATACAGTAGCTGATATTGAGTACAGTATATACATATGAGATGAGTATGTAAACAAAGTGGCATAGTTAAAGTGGCTAGTGATACATGTATTACATAAGGATGCAGTCGATGATATAGTGTACAGTATATACGTATGCATATGAGATGAATAATGTAGGGTATGTAAACATTATATAAGGTAGCATTGTTTAAAGTGGCTAGTGATATATTTACATCATTTCCCATCAATTCCCATTATTAAAGTGGCTGGAGTTGAGTCAGTGTCAGTGTCAGTGTGTTGGCAGCAGCCACTCAATGTTAGTGGTGGCTGTTTAACAGTCTGATGGCCTTGAGATAGAAGCTGTTTTTCAGTCTCTCGGTCCCAGCTTTGATGCACCTGTACTGACCTCGCCTTCTGGATGATAGCGGGGTGAACAGGCAGTGGCTCGGGTGGTTGATGTCCTTGATGATCTTTATGGCCTTCCTGTAACATCGGGTGGTGTAGGTGTCCTGGAGGGCAGGTAGTTTGCCCCCGGTGATGCGTTGTGCAGACCTCACTACCCTCTGGAGAGCCTTACGGTTGAGGGCGGAGCAGTTGCCGTACCAGGCGGTGATACAGCCCGCCAGGATGCTCTCGATTGTGCATCTGTAGAAGTTTGTGAGTGCTTTTGGTGACAAGCCGAATTTCTTCAGCCTCCTGAGGTTGAAGAGGCGCTGCTGCGCCTTCTTCACGATGCTGTCTGTGTGAGTGGACCAATTCAGTTTGTCTGTGATGTGTATGCCGAGGAACTTGAAACTTGCTACCCTCTCCACTACTGTTCCATCGATGTGGATAGGGGGTGTTCCCTCTGCTGTTTCCTGAAGTCCACAATCATCTCCTTAGTTTTGTTGACGTTGAGTGTGAGGTTATTTTCCTGACACCACACTCCGAGGGCCCTCACCTCCTCCCTGTAGGCCGTCTCGTCGTTGTTGGTAATCAAGCCTACCACTGTTGTGTCGTCCGCAAACTTGATGATTGAGTTGGAGGCGTGCGTGGCCACGCAGTCGTGGGTGAACAGGGAGTACATGAGAGGGCTCAGAACGCACCCTTGTGGGGCCCCAGTGTTGAGGATCAGCGGGGAGGAGATGTTGTTGCCTACCCTCACCACCTGGGGGCGGCCCGTCAGGAAGTCCAGTACCCAGTTGCACAGGGCGGGGTCGAGACCCAGGGTCTCGAGCTTGATGACGAGCTTGGAGGGTACTATGGTGTTGAATGCCGAGCTGTAGTCGATGAACAGCATTCTCACATAGGTATTCCTCTTGTCCAGATGGGTTAGGGCAGTGTGCAGTGTGGTTGAGATTGCATCGTCTGTGGACCTATTTGGGCGGTAAGCAAATTGGAGTGGGTCTAGGGTGTCAGGTAGGGTGGAGGTGATATGGTCCTTGACTAGTCTCTCAAAGCACTTCATGATGACGGATGTGAGTGCTACGGGGCGGTAGTCGTTTAGCTCAGTTACCTTAGCTTTCTTGGGAACAGGAACAATGGTGGCCCTCTTGAAGCATGTGGGAACAGCAGACTGGTATAGGGATTGATTGAATATGTCCGTAAACACACCGGCCAGCTGGTCTGCGCATGCTCTGAGGGCGCGGCTGGGGATGCCGTCTGGGCCTGCAGCCTTGCGAGGGTTAACACGTTTAAATGTCTTACTCACCTCGGCTGCAGTGTCAGTGGCACTGTATTGTCCTCAAAGCGGGCAAAAAAGTTATTTAGTCGGCCTGGGAGCAAGACATCCTTGTCCGTGACTGGGCTGAATTTCTTCCTGTAGTCCGTGATTGACTGTAGACCCTGCCACATGCCTCTTGTGTCTGAGCCGTTGAATTGAGATTCTACTTTGTCTCTGTACTGACGCTTAGCTTGTTTGATAGCCTTGCGGAGGGAATAGCTGCACTGTTTGTATTCAGTCATGTCACCAGACACCTTGCCCTGATTAAAAGCAGTGGTTCGCGCTTTCAGTTTCACACGAATGCTGCCATCAATCCACGGTTTCTGGTTAGGGAATGTTTTAATCGTTGCTATGGGAACGACATCTTCAACGCACGTTCTAATGAACTCGCACACCAAATCAGCGTATTCGTCAATGTTGTTGTCTGACGCAATACGAAACATCTCCCAGTCCACATGATGGAAGCAGTCTTGGAGTGTGGAGTCAGCTTGGTCGGACCAGCGTTGGACAGACCTCAGCGTGGGAGCTTCTTGTTTTAGTTTCTGTCTGTAGGCAGGGATCAACAAAATGGAGTCGTGGTCAGCTTTTCCGAAAGGGGGACGGGGCAGGGCCTTATATGCGTCGCGGAAGTTAGAGTAACAATGATCCAGGGTCTTTCCACCCCTGGTTGCGCAATCGATATGCTGATAAAATTTAGGGAGTCTTGTTTTCAGATTAGCCTTGTTAAAATCCCCAGCTACAATGAATGAAGCCTCCGGATAAATCATTTCCAGTTTGCAGAGAGTTAAATAAAGTTCGTTCAGAGCCATCGATGTGTCTGCTTGGGGGGGGATATATATGGCTGTGATTATGATCGAAGAGAATTCTCTTGGTAGATAATGCGGTCTACATTTGATTGTGAGGAATTCTAAATCAGGTGAACAGAAGGATTTGAGTTCCTGTATGTTTCTTTCATCACACCATGTCACGTTGGCCATAAGGCATACGCCCCCGCCCCTCTTCTTACCAGAAAGATGTTTGTGCAGCCGTGCAGCCGTAAGTGCAGCCGTAAAAACCCATCAAGCACTATGATGAAAATGGCTCTCATGAGGACTGCCACAGGAAAGGGAGACCCAGAGTTACCTCTGCTGCAGAGGATGAGTTCATTAGAGTTACCAGCCTCAGAAATTGCAGCCCAAATAAATGCATAAGAGAGTTCAGACATCTCAACATCAACTGTTCAGAGGAGACTGTGTGAATCAGGCCTTCATGGTCAAATTGCTCAAATAAATCACTACTAAAGGACACCAATAAGAGGAAGAGAGACTTTCTTGGGCTAAGAAACACAAGCAATGGACATTAGACTGGTGGAAATCTTTCCTTTGGTCCGAGGAGTCTAAATTTGGGATTTTTGGTTCTAACCGCCGTGTCTTTGTGAGACACAGAGTAGGTAAACAGATGATCTCCGCATGTGTGGTTCCCACCGTGAAGCATGGAGGTGGTGGTGTGATGGTGCTTTGCTGGTGACACGGTCTAAATTCATGGCTGACTTCTTGAGATGTTTCTTCAATATATCCACATAATTTTCCCGCCTCATGATGCCATCTATTTTGTGAAGTGCCCCAGTCCCTCATGCAGCAAAGCACCCCCACAACATGATGTTGCCACCCCCGTGCTTCAAGGTTGGGATGGTGTTCTTCGGCTTGCAAGCATCCCCCTTTTCCTCCAAACATAACGATGGTCATTATTGCCAAACAGTTCTATTTTTGTTTCATCAGACCAGAAGACATTTTTCCAAAAAGTACGATCTTTGTTCCAATGTGCAGTTGCAAACCGTAGTCTGGCTTTTTTATGGCAGTTTTGGAGCAGTGGTTTCTTCCTTGCTGAGCGGCCTTTCCGGATATGTCGACATCAGACTCATTTCAAATCAAATCAAATCAAATGTATTTATATAGCCCTTCGTACATCAGCTGATATCTCAAAGTGCTGTACAGAAACCCAGCCTAAAACCCCAAACAGCAAGCAATGCAGGTGTAGAAGCACGGTGGCTAGGAAAAACTCCCTAGAAAGGCCAAAACCTAGGAAGAAACCTAGAGAGGAACCAGGCTATGTGGGGTGGCCAGTCCTCTTCTGGCTGTGCCCGGTGGAGATTATAACAGAACATGGCCAAGATGTTCAAATGTTCATAAATGACCAGCATGGTTAAATAATAATAAGGCAGAACAGTTGAAACTGGAGCAGCAGCACGGTCAGGTGGACTGGGGACAGCAAGGAGTCATCATGTCAGGTAGTCCTGGGGCATGGTCCTAGGGCTCAGGTCCTCCGAGAGAGAGAAAGAAAGAGAGAATTAGAGAGAGCATATGTGGGGTGGCCAGTCCTCTTCTGGCTGTGCCGGGTGGAGATTATAACAGAGCATGGCCAAGATGTTCAAATGTTCATAAATGACCAGCATGGTCAAATAATAATAAGGCAGAACAGTTGAAACTGGAGCAGCAGCACGGTCAGGTGGACTGGGGACAGCAAGGAGTCATCATGTCAGGTAGTCCTGGGGCATGGTCCTAGGGCTCAGGTCAGTTGAAACTGGAGCAGCAGCACGGCCAGGTGGACTGGGGACAGCAAGGAGTCATCATGTCAGGTAGTCCTGGGCATGGTCCTAGGGCTCAGGTCCTCCGAGAAAGAGAGAAAGAGAGAATTAGAGAACGCACACCTAGATTCACACAGGACACCGAATAGGACAGGAGAGGTACTCCAGATATAACAAACTGACCATAGCCCCCCGACACATAAACTACTGCAGCATAAATACTGGAGGCTGAGACAGGAGGGGTCAGGAGACACTGTGGCCACATCCGAGGACACCCCCGGACAGGGCCAAACAGGAAGGATATAACCCCACCCACTCTGCCAAAGCACAGCCCCAACTTACCATCCTGAGACAAGGCCGAGTATAGCCCACAAAGATCTCCGCCATGGCACAACCCAAGGGGGGGGGCGCCAACCCAGACAGGATGACCACAACAATGAATCAACCCACTTAGGTGACGCACCCCCTCCAGGGACGGCATGACACCACTAGAGGGATATCTTCAACCACCAACTTACCATCCTGAGACAAGGCCGAGTATAGCCCACAAAGATCTCCGCCATGGCACAACCCAAGGGGGGGGCGCCAACCCAGACAGGATGACCACAACAATGAATCAACCCACTCAGGTGACGCACCCCCTCCAGGGACGGCATGAGAGAGCCCCAGTAAGCCAGTGACTCAGCCCCTGTAATAGGGTTAGAGGCAGAGAATCCCAGTGGAAAGAGGGGAACCGGCCAGGCAGAGACAGCAAGGGCGGTTCGTTGCTCCAGAGCCTTTCCGTTCACCTTCCCACTCCTGGCCAGACTACACTCAATCATATGACCCACTGAAGAGATAAGTCTTCAGTAAAGACTTAAAGGTTGAGACCAAGTTTGCGTCTCTGACATGGGTAGGCAGACCGTTCCATAAAAATGGAGCTCTATAGGAGAAAGCCCTGCCTCCAGCTGTTTGCTTAGAAATTCTAGGGACAATTAGGAGGCCTGCGTCTTGTGACCGTAGCGTACGTGTAGGTATGTACGGCAGGACCAAATCAGAGAGATAGGTAGGAGCAAGCCCATGTAATGCTTTGTAGGTTAGCAGTAAAACCTTGAAATCAGCCCTTGCTTTGACAGGAAGCCAGTGTAGAGAGGCTAGCACTGGAGTAATATGATCAAATTTTTTGGTTCTAGTCAGGATTCTAGCAGCCGTATTTAGCACCCCCACGACAAAAAGGATTGACTGGCACCCAGGCTACGGGGGAGCAGCCTCACCATTAAGTTTTGTAAATTTGAAAAGGCGTAATTTAAAAAGAAAAAGCCTACCTGACTGACGCCCTCACTCCTCCTCTTATCATTAACTACTTCCAGCCAGGCGTAGTCCTCCTCATCCATATCATACTCCACCTCCTCATCCAGCTCCTCTGACGTCTTCTCCACATACTTATAATACACTGGGGGCCTCCTGGGGACAGCTGGAAGGTTATACTCCACAGTCCGGACCTTGGCCTCTGGAAGTGTCTGTGCTGGTGCTGCCTGTGCTGCTGTAGCTCCATGTGTTGTAGGGTTCTGTGCGACCGCAGCTGCACTCCTCTTCTCCTGGCTGTTTTTTAACCGGACGGAGCGCATCAGTGTTTGCTGAGGCTTCTCCATGTTCTCCTTGTTGCTGGTGCACTCCATAATCTCCTGCGCCATAGGGTCATCATCCGAGATCACATCCAGCTTGTCGTAGATGCTGATCCGATGCACCCGGCCGTCAATCTCCATGTCCACCATGCGCTGGGCCTGGGCATAGGTCAGAGTCTGTTTGTTGGGGGACGGCCGGATCGGGGAGGGTGGCCGCTGGGGCACGGGGACCCTGTGGTGCCGAACCTTCTTCCTCATCCTCAACACCTGAACAGCTGCAAGGAGAAGAGAAACAGGTACATAGATGTGTCTATATTGCAACAAAGTAAACAAGCATGAGGAAGACAACAGAGGCAGACAGAGATTACCATCACAATACAATGTCATTAAGTTTTAAAAAACTGTGTAAACAAAGATTATTTTGACTGGTTTTACCTCCTAAGGGTGTGGTAACAGAGACAAACACCAGGACAATCTAGACAAGCATCAACTGGTGAAGAAATTTGAATGGGCCAACATCTATCTGTTGATCGACAATATGTGATCATGGCAGGGACCAGGCAGGGACTGGGAGACTAGTCAGGATCGAGGGAAAGATGAACGGGGCAATGTATAGAGAGATCCTTGATGAAAACCTGCTGTAGAGCCATCAGGACCACAGACTGTGGCGTAGGTTAACCTTCCAACAGGACAATGACCCTAAGCACACAGCCAAGACAACGAATGTCCTTGAGTGGCCCAGAGAGAGCCTGGACTTGAACCCGATCTAACATCTCTGGAGAGACCTGAAAATAGCTGTGTAGCGACACTCCCCAACCAACCTGACAGCACTTGAGAGGATCTTCAGAGAATAATGGGAGAAACTCCCCAAATACAGCTGTGACAAGCTTGTAGCATCATACTCAAGAAGACTCGAGGCTGTAATCGCTGCCAAAGGTGCTTCAATAAAGTACTGAGAAAAGGGTCTGAATACTTATGTAAATGTGATATTTCTTTTTTTTAATTATTACACATTGGCATACATTTCTAAAAAACAGTTTTCGCTTTGTCATTATGGGGTATTTTGTGTAGATTGATGAGGGGGAAAAACAATATAATCAATTTCAGAATAAGGCTGTAACATAACGAATGTGTAAAAAGTCAAGGGGTCTGAATTCTTTTCGAATGCACTGTATGTGCTAGTATTATTTATCTAATTGACAAATTAAATTGTAAATGTGGATGGGTGCTACTTCCTTCAATGATTCTGGTGTTTTATAAGATATAGGAGTAGCCTATTGTCTACAATAATGTCATTGAATGTGCTAGAGTATAATTTATTTCATGGATTAATTAAATTGTAAATGGGGATGGGTAGGCTACTTCATTCAGTGAATACTGAATGTTTTGCTATCTCTGGGAGTATGTTAATGAAGGCTTTTCAGCTGTTGAACTATGGCAATGTCGAACTAACTTCAAAATATATATTTATTTTAGTCAAGAAGTAATGAGCCAGAGCAACCAATCAGCGTCACTGCAGCTGTTCTACCCACCACCCCCACTGCTGTCCCTCCACAAGCAACCACATCCTCTTCTCCTATTCAACTCATTTGTCACCAAACTGAAAAGGACTGTGGCCATCTCATTGCAACATGATTCATCCAAGGCCTCATTTGGATGCCTAAAATGTGAGAAATGTAAAGAAGATGCTACAGTAATGTGTGTGTGTGTATGGAGTTCCAAGAAAGGACATGAGTGTGATGTGCCCCTCTGTGTCAATGTTGAAATGCCGTAAATGGAAGACAGCAAAGGAGATAGTGATGAGAATAAAAGCATACAGTATGAAAATAATGACACATTGGGATCTAAAATGAGTGTGGGGTGCCCTCTTGTGTTTCCTTTTTGTCCGTTTGAGGATACTACAGTCACCCCTGGTGGAGGTTCTTGGAACACTGCTATTAAAGTCTGAGCATAGGTTGATGAAAACCTTCAAAGGTGGTGGTGCTATTTTGCATGTTATCTTGAATACTAGGCAGATGTTTGAGTACAGAATGAAATGGTGTAAACTTAACAGGTTGAACTAGTTGAGTACACTCTTCGAAAACGGGGTTCCAACAGGGTTCTTTGGCTGTCACCAAAAGAGAACCCTTTTCGTTCCAGGTAGAAGTATTTTTGGTTCCTTGTAGAACCCTCTGTGGAATGAGATGGTCCAAAAGGGTTCTACTTAGGCACAGAATGTGTTCTACCCGGAACCAAAAAGTGTTCTCCTATGAAGACAGCGGAAGAATCCTTTTAGGTTGTAAATAGCACTATTTTTTTCTGAGTGTAGGCCTATATTGCAGTGGTGTTTCCGTGGTTTTTAAAAAACATTTAATTGGTGGTGGGGAGTTAAGACCATCAGAAATACTATGAAACATCTCTACTTTTAGCACACATTTGCAAGCAGGCAAGTAACCTTCTATGCGTGCTGAGGCATGTGTGGTCACTCAACATTGACAGGACAGACAAAAAAAACAGGTGCTCACATGCAAACAAAGATAATGTGTCTAACTTACACTGTTATGCAATTATTAAAAGGCTAGATACAAATAGCTAATCCTGGCTACCAATGTTCTAGCATTCATTTATTGTGGCAAGCAGATCAGAGATGTCAAGGTAGTACCCAAGCATATGCCATGTGTATATGTGACACACATAAATATGTATGGGTCATATTTTTGATGTTTTATTTTGTTTGCTATTTTATGAAGCCATCCCTTGTATCATTTTGATGGCCTCCCAGGTATTTGCATTTAAAGTAAAGTATATGATACTGCCGCTAGGTGGAGCTGTGACATCAATGGGGAACGTTAGTGAGATCTTGATGGTTTTTCCTTTAATCTTGGAGAATGCCTACTACTGAAAACTACTTCTCCATCTCGTCATTTTACATTCAGGTATGTAATGTGCAAAATGTCATTTTGACTCTCAAAATATTCAGGTAACATGGTTAACTACATAGTCCATGAGTTTGGTGATGTTTGAAGGTAATTGAAGGGAGTTTTAACCGAGTGGAAAAACTGGTTGGAATTTTCATTTTAACTAAAGGAGGTTTCTGTACGTCCAAACTTTCGGTACTTTTTTTTTCAATATTTTAGATCCTATTTGTTTTATTTTCTATGAACAAATGCTCAGTATAGTTCAGGTAATATATGTAAATATGTGACGTCACGATAAAATGTGTTAAATAAATATTAATATTAATATTTGTATGAAAATAGCGTTTAACATTTCGCTAGCTTGATGTTAACCAAATGTTGCTTGGCTAAGCGCTAGCTAGCTCTAGGGCTAGGCAATCATTCTGTCAATGTTAGCTTACATGTTCGTGGTTAATAATGTAATGGCTGTAGCATTGTTTCGCATAGGCTTCCAGTAATTTATATATTTTTTTGAAATTGACACATATTGACACAAGTGTACACATAATGTGATGTGTAGATGTATTGGTTTGGATGAACGGACTAACCAGACCCTCAAGACTGCCATCGGCAAGTCCCTTGACGGGAAGGAATGATGGGAGGACAACCTGAAGGTAATTCTCTTTGCACACAACAGCAGCGTCCAGGGCCTCCAGAGTACTCACCCTATCTATCGCCTGCTGTACGGACGGGAGCCATAGCTGTTTACTGAGGTAAACAATTCAATTGTATATACAATTATTGCATAGAGTGGAGTATTAAAATATGTGATTGGCTTCGTGTTGTTTGTCTGTTTCTATTTTTGTATAACGTACTTTGAGATCACTGAAACTCCACCTGATGTGGTGAAAGTTGTCAAACCAGATCAGAACGTCTTCGAGGACCACCTTCAGGCATGGGCTGAGAAGCATGTGGAGGTTTTTGACCAGGTAAAAAATATCGTCCTTTGTTAATTTATTTTCTGGCCCTCCAAGAGCTATGTAAAAGATGTATTAGTAATAATATGAAATATAATTTCATTTATTTCTAATGTTTATAATTTCATTTATTTCTAATGTTTATATATTTAAATATTGTCTGTCTGTCGCTGTTTCACAAGGTATTCATTATTGTAAATTTTAACATATCCCTTGACGGTATTTGTTAGTGCAACATTAATCATGGTTGTATCCTCGGACCTACATTAGATATATATTAAACCACAATGGTGTACTAATGCTATATATTTTTTAAAATCATAATAGCGGACTACTGATATAATATTATTTCAGTGTAGATAAGGGAAGGCCAGTTTAAATGAAAACATGCCAGACAAGCCAGTGTATGAATCAAATGTATTTACATATGAATGAAGTGGAAATTAGCTGACTTTGTTATCTTTAAGGTAAGTAACATTAATGTATGTGGGGGAGCATCGAAACAAATTATTATATATTTTTTACCCCAATGCCTGTTTATTCATAACAAACAGAAGATAGTAAATATAATTGATTGCAATGGTTAGCCTATGCAAATGAATAGGACAACATCAAAGGCTCATTAATAGGACTACATTTAGCCTAATTGGGAACAAACAATATGGGGGAAAGTCAAAGGATCCTCGTCAGGTTATTTGTCAAACCCAGATTAAATGTATGTCTTCCTTTGTGTCAAATCTGTAGGCGATTGTTAGCTAAATCAATGACATACTGCTGAAATGTTCAGGCTTCATCATGAGCTGCGATCAAAACTGGCTGGGATGTTTTTGGTTCCGTTTCAGTTAAAGTTATGGGTAATAAAGTAACTGCACTGAAATTAATAACCTGATTCAATGCGATTCCCCTGAATAAAAGGTGTACCCGTTAAACTGTTTGGTCTATGAATAGACCCATCCCGATTCTATCTTTTTGGTCTTTCGCTGTATACATAGCCTACCACTAATATTCAAAATTAGGGAGCATTTAATTAAACAACCAAACTTTTCCTGTGATGATGAGGCTGAGCAAGACCTTCGATAGGCTAGTAGACTATGCAGAAATTAATTGTGGAGTTAATCTTTATTATAGCCTAGATCACTTTATCAAATCAAATGTATTTGTCACATACACATGGTTAGCAGATGTTAATGCGAGTGTAGCGAAATGCTTGTGCTTCTAGTTCCGACAA
Organism: Oncorhynchus tshawytscha; assembly: GCF_018296145.1. Taxonomy (NCBI): domain Eukaryota; kingdom Metazoa; phylum Chordata; class Actinopteri; order Salmoniformes; family Salmonidae; genus Oncorhynchus; species Oncorhynchus tshawytscha. The sequence continues at coordinate 13,114,127 of NC_056443.1, forward strand.
TGCAGTAATAACCAACGAGTAATCTAACCTAACAATTCCAAAACTACAACCTTATACACACAAGTGTAAAGGGATAAAGAATATGTACATAAAGATATGAATGAGTGATGGTACAGACTGCATAGGCAAGATGCAGTAGATGGTATCGAGTACAGTATATACATGTAAACATTATATTAAGTAGCATTGTTTAAAGTGACTCGTGATATATTTTACATCAATTCCCATCAGTTCCCATTATTAAAAGTGGCTGGAGTTGAGTCAGTGTGTTGACAGCAGCCACTCAATGTTAGTGGTGGCTGTTTAACAGTCTGATGGCCTTGAGATAGAAGTTGTTTTTCAGTCTCTCGGTCCCTGCTTTGATGCACCTGTACTGACCTCGCCTTCTGGATGGTAGCGGGGTGAACAGGCAGTGGCTCGGGTGGTTGTTGTCCTTGATGATCTTTATGGCCTTCCTGTGATATCGGGTGGTGTAGGTGTCCTGGAGGGCAGGTAGTTTGCCCCCGGTGATGCGTTGTGCAGACCTCACTACCCTCTGGAGAGCCTTACGGTTGTAGGCAGAGCAGTTGCCGTAGCAGGCGGTGATACAGCCTGAAAGGATGCTCTCGATTGTGCATCTGTAGAGGTTTGTGAGTGCTTTTGGTGACAAGTCGAATTTCTTCAGCCTCCTGAGGTTGAAGAGGCGCTGCTGCGCCTTCTTCACGATGCTGTCTGTGTGGGTGGACCAATTCAGTTTGTCTGTGATGTGTACGCCGAGGAACTTAAAACTTACTACCCTCTCCACTACTGTCCCATCGATGTGGATATGATCACTTTGTATAACCCAGAATGTTTTATTTTTCTAAGGCTAAGCAAACAAGCATATGCTTTTTGCCCGCCTAAATAACAAGGTTTAGGCCTATATCCTCACATACCCCCTCAATTCAAGCCCTGCTTTTAACCACAAGACATATCCACAGAAATGTATAGCCTAAGGATTGCATGGTGACAGTGTGTCATGTCCTGACCTTAGAAAACATGTATTTTCTATGGTAGAGTAGGTCAGGGCTTGACTAGGGGTTTTAGTCTTGTTTATTATTTCTATGTGGGGTTCTAGGTTTGATTTTCTATGTTGGGGTTTGTGTATGATTCCCAATTAGAGGCAGCTGGTAATCGTCTCTAATTGGGGATCATACTTAAGTTGCATTTTTCCACCTGTGGGTTATGGGATATTGTTTATGTTTAGTTGCCTGTTAGCACTGCATTATCGTCACGGTTAGTTTATTCTTTATTTGTTTAGTCTTTGCTTAAGTGTCACTTTATTCATTAAAATGATGTGGAACTCAAAGTACGCTGCGCCTTGGTCGGATCATTCTTATAAACGCACACTGTTGAACCGGTACATTTGTGGTAAACTTGGAACTCTGGGGGAAAAATGAGGTCAAATCATGACATCAGTGATTTTCAGGTCAGAGAAAGATGCCAGAGTTTCTGACTTGGAATACCGAGTTGGATCACCGTTCAAAACTATTTTTTTCTAGTCAGAGCTCGTTTTTCTCCCCCCGAGTTCCCAGTTGTCTTGAACGCAATGAAGTCAGAATTCAGAGATTGCTGAGTTCCGAGTGGTTTTGAATGTGCCACTCGAGACCTAGGCTACCTCTTATTTCTGAATAGGGCTACCTGCAACAAAGAAGCCTTTGTGTCTGTATTGATTTGAGAAATAGGCATATCTACACAGTAATGGTGGCTGGCTACAAATCAACTATTCTAATAATTTTTGTTTTTAAGTGATATGCCTATTTTAGCTAAATCAACAAATGAAATTTATTTCATGACTCTGGCAAATGGAAATATTTTTTACAAAATCATGTAGATGTGTGTAAGGCGTTCATGGTGAGATCTTTAATAATTAACTAAACAGACACTTAAACTAACACGTGACACGTAAATGTCACTTGTACACGACTTGAAAGCATGATGTAGACGTTTTAAGGCATTCATGGTGAGATCTTTCATAATAAACTTACAAGCAAACTGAGGGGTTCACTGTAAATAGAGAAACACTTCAAGAGGCATTCTAACAGTGACCGCATCAACACAGAGGTTAAACAACTCACTGGAAAACTTGATATTACAAAAATAATACAATTTGGACTGTAAATCATGAATAGAATTGCTTGAATTAATGTTTATATAGCGTGCATAATAGTATACCCCTCAGGAACACTGGGCTCTGGTTATACTATAGCTAGGGCCAGGAGTTGTAATGATGAATTAAGTATGAATAATGAATAAGCTAAATCATGCAAATATGACTTGTCTGTGTGAGCAGTATATAAGAGGACGTACAGGACTTTATGCATCTAAGTCTGACGGTGACCTCGGTATGCTTAGTAATGTTTATAAAACAAGGAGTGTATGACTAATAAGAAGTAATGTGGTATTTTGCTCAATTTAATATTTTGTTACCTGAGTCTTTCAGACAAAATATCAGATGATACAAATGTTCAGCTGCCCCTTTAAGCTTACCATAGAAACGGAGCCACTCAAGTCCTCAAGTGTGCGTTGTAAGTACTGAGGGGACACTAAATATAACAGGGCAGTGTTCAGTAAGTTTTTAAATTCTGGAACGTTCAATTTAACAGACTGCAGTACTGAACAAATAGTTGAAAAACGGGTTGTGGATTGTGGATCGCTGTCAGCATTATGGTGCTTTCAAGACAACTGGGAACTCTGGGGGGGGAAACTATGTTAAATCATAATGTCAGTGATCTTCCGGTCGGAAAGTTGGAGCTCTACAAAGAGGCCCAAGTTCCTTACTTGGAATATCGAGTTGATGACCATTCAAAACTATTTTTCCCAGTTGCCCCAGGGGTTTTTCACAGTCCACAAATTCAAGAAAGCATACAGTATTATATAGAGCCATTATTGCATGGAACTCACATCTCATATTGCTTAAATGAACAGCAAACCTGGTTTAAAAAAAAACAAAAAAAAACAGCTAAAGCAACACCTCACAGCACAATGCCGCTTCCCTATTTTACCTAGATATTTTGTGTGTATTTAAGTATGTTCTGTCCTTGAGCAGTTCTTGTCTACATTTTCTGTAATATGTCATGTTTCATGTGGACCCCAGGAAAAGAAGCTGCAGCTTTCACTACAGCTAATTGAGATCCTAATAAAATAACAAAAATACCTTTGAACCAGATGTTGCCTCCCGTGTGGGCATGGCAGATATTATGGAGGAAACATGAGCTCATGCGAGAGAGGGAAAGCCCATTTACACAGACAGGAACCTTTAAAATGTGTTCACAAATGGCCAGAGTAAACTATACACCATCTTTGGCCCCATCTGTCCCCTGTCCTGTGAAGCCTCAAAGCATGCATGAGGATTTACATACATGATGCAGCCTAGTAATTTGTTCTAAATTCAGTCTGTATTAACATTCAAATTCCCATTTAATGTGCGTTTCATGCTGGTTGAGACAGACTCTAAATTTAGACTCACTCCACACATAGTAGCATTTAGATTTCACATTCATTGTTCTCAGCAGTGATTAGTGAACAATCACTATTATACAACAAGCCTTTCATAACAATGTATTATGCCTGTGCTTCAAGAAATAAGACAAGTCAAATATGTTCATAAATGTGTCGAGTTTTGTTTTGTAAACCATATGCCCACCCGTGATGATTTCAGTGCCCCTGGGAGAGACACTTCAGGTCAAGAAACCCCGTTGGTAAGGTTAAAATTTAAGAGCAGTAATAACAGGAGAAAAACAAACAACACCGTTGGTAAAATTGATTATTGTCCCTGTATTGGCGATGGCATATGCAAAACAATGCCAATAATGCTAACATCTGTCAAGAAGTAGTATGCACGTATCGATCTATTAAGAAGTGTTGCTTTATCGACGAATTTTCGGTTTTTTTTTATTGTCCCTGTCGCCATATTGGAAAACCCTTCAACCCAGTGACATCATGAAGCGTGTTTCTTCCGTCCGACGCTGTGTGGACCTGCTTCAACTGAATGTGAACTGCTAGGAGACAAAGCAACGAAGTAAATCCCCCTCTGGATCAATCAAATGTGTCGTATTTAACTGTTTAGTAACAGAAAGCCAGTGATTTATACACTAAGATTTCAAGGTATGTATTACTATCTTGGTCTGTGATTTCTAGGGGGTCTCTTTGTTAAAATAACGTCGTGAGTAATGTACTGGGCTGATTCGGTTGGTCTGTGGTTCTTCTGTTCTAATACCAGGGAAGAATCTGGTTCTGTCTCACCAGACAGGTTATGCCCAGTGTGGCCTAGCTAGCTGGCACGACCAGGTTCCATACTGTATCAGATACTGTTGCCAGTTAATAAACAGGCTGCTTCATATATGTAGTTGAAAGGATAGTCCGTTTGTGAAGTTATGGTTTCCGATTTCTGTTTTAGAAACATATACAGTGTTTGTGTGTGTGTGTGTGTTTTTGTGTAGCTAACCTAGCTAGCCTCAGATACTGGCATTGCTATTAACTTGGCTAGCTAGCTAGGGTTAGCATTACCTCAATTGGCTCCAAATTATGAGTTGAGTGAAATAGCTACTATTTTAAAGTAAATCAATGTGTCACACCGTAATCCTGGATGTTGCTCGTTAGCTAACTCTACCCGGAAAAGTACTAGCCAGCCAACTAACGCTGTATCAGGAAATACGGCTCCTGTAGCTAGCTAGCTGTCAAGCTAACTAGTTAGCTGTCACGCTAACTAGCTCGTTAGCAGTTGGATAACGTTCTAGTTATAAAAGGGAGTATGATACTACTCTAGTTGATTTGTCTAGATTCCAGACATAATTATGATCCAATCGGATTATGTCTGGTTGCTACAGTTTTGGTGAAACAACATTTGTTGTGGTTTGCTGGTAGCTGGCTGGCTGCATGCACGAATAATGATTAATTCCCCATTCGTCTCTTGTTCTGGGTTAGTTGATCATATAACTCACTATGCCTGTGTAAATAAGCAGTTTATTTTTTATGCAAATTAAAGACATGATTGCTAATAAGGTTTATTTACTGTGGCAACCATGAAACCGTTTTAATTTGATAACCAATAATGTATTGTGTTCTAGGCTATTTTTCTATCATAAATTGGGAAATTATACTCCCATTTAATTACATTAAATTATTAACATACCTACTTTGAATTTTGATACAATGTCACCAATGAATGCTAGACTTTACATTTTGTCACTGAAAATAAGAATTTGTTCTTAAAACTGACTTGCCTAGTTAAATAAAGGTAAATAAATAAAATTGGGTTTTTAAAGGATCCCAAAGTTAGTCATTGCTGGAAACAATGCGCACCAACATTGAAACCAATTGAATGTACATGTTTTGGGTGGGATACCACCTAAACAATGGTAGGCTAGTATCAATCTGGACCTTGAAGCCAGTTCCACTGCATTTTATTTAGTTGTTCCTCTCTAATCAGGGACTGATTTAGACCTGGGACACCAGGTGGGTGTAATTAATTATCAGGTAGAACTTTACACTGTCATACCGCTAAGCATGGCTAATATAATCTCAAACACACATTTTAGGGGTAATTTGAGGACCTTTGGATTGCAGCCTGACTATAAACAGTTTCTAGTCGGTCAACTTGTTTTTATCTGCTATTTGCTGAAATATCAAATGTTTTATTGAATTTCTCTCATTCCAGAGCCGACTAGAAAAGGTGGAAACGTCTCTTGACACTTTCGTAAATAGAGAAAATGGACTACAAGCTTGCTCCTTCTGATCTGGACAAAACTGAAACTTTGGAATGAGAAATGCTCCCACACTCATGAACTTTTGGCAAGCTGTATTCGATAAGAAAATTTGATTTTCCCCCAGAACTTTGGTCGGCTAACATGGATGGAGAGGAAGACCTCTCTCTTAAGAGTGAAGATGTAGTAGACTCAGAAACGAATGGCATAGAAAACAAGAAAAGAGAGGCAAAAGGAACATGTCTAAAAATTGAGGGGCAAGATGGCTACGTGTTTAAATCATACAGCATCACCCCCCATGACACTGCAGACGCAAAAACCTTTTGTCCGTCTAAAACACTGGCTAAAGACTCTTCACCCGTGGCTTCTATTCACGAGGAGGAACCAGACAATTTATCTATTTCTCAGGTTGATGGACAATTAACAATTAATGAGTCTGTCAATGAAGCAGATGAGGCATGTGATAAAGAGGACTCTCTTGGGCCTACTTCTCCGGCCATTTCAAATAAAATCCTAAATCTTAACACTGCGGTCAAGATAGAAAATGGCACATCTGAACATAATGAGGAAGAGGAGGATCCAAACAGTATGAAGGGGACCCAAGAGGATGAAAGGTTATCGTATGATAGTTCTGTAGGCCCCTTTGTTACTAGAGACGATACAGATGACAATACAGATGATTACAGTAGTATGCTTAGTGGGTACACAAGCACTCTTTATGATGTTGCGATGGATGCTGTCACTCAAAGCCTATTGTCATCCATGAGAAGTCCCACTAATGCTAATCCCAGGAAGAAATCCCCTGCCTGGAACCATTTCTGCATATCTCCACGCGACAGTACCAAAGCAATCTGTATGTACTGCATGAAAGAGTTCAGTCGAGGTAAGAACGAGAAGGACCTAAGTACAAGTTGTTTAATGAGGCACGTACGAAGGGCTCACCCCACTGTGCTTTTACAAGATGGTGACCTCTCCTCAAATACTCTGACTGCCTCAGTTGCCTCATCTGTAATACCCCCCTCAAATTCATCAAATAACGGAAGCCTGGCAGCTAGCATTACTACTCCTGCCTCACGAACAAACTCTTCACCGTCCACCTCTTCAGCAGAGGGCTCTGACATATCATCCAAAGAAAAAGTGTTACCAAAACTTGAAAAGGGTGCCAAAAACGACACTGGCACAGTCTCATCCTCACATTCCAACAACAACCATGAAGAAGCGATGGATGGAGGTGGGTGTGAGAGTCTCGCTGCAACTCCCAAAAACTCAAGTTCTCGTAGAAGATCAGCTGTGTGGAAGCATTTCTACCTGTCCCCTGCTGACAGTTCCAAAGCAGTATGCATACACTGCATGAATGAATTTAGCAGGGGTAAAAATGGAAAAGACCTGGGCACAAGCTGTCTGATTCGCCATATGTGGAGAGCCCACAGAGGAATTGTCATTGAAGAAAATGGACAGGGCTCGAACATCCCACCACCATATACAAACCCAACAACATTATTGTCTCGCTCTCAGCTGCATCAGGACTCAGTAGTCGAGATTAAAAAAGAATCCCCTTTCGCTCCATCCTCCCCAGAAACAATATCTGACGAAATGCCCCATAACGAAGATGAAAGCATGGATGTGAAGGAGGAGTCTGATGACACAATAAACCAATCAGAACAGGATTCCTCCCTCAATCTCTGCTTTGGACTTAGAGATGAGGATGTTCCTTTACCTCCCTCAATGTGTGATCTGTCTCTAGAGGGCTCAGGCCTGAAAGAGGATCTGGCGAGTTCAATTTTCCAACAAAATAAAAAAATCATGAAACGTGTGAAATCCGAAGTGTGGCACCATTTCATCGTCTCTCCAGTGGATCAGCTTAAAGCCCTCTGCCGATACTGTCCCTGTGTCATCAGCCGGGGGAAACGGGGAGACTTCGGAACCAGCTGTTTGATGAGGCATCTAATGAGAAGGCACCCTGATGTCCTCAAAAACCAAAAAAGCACAAATGATAAGGACTCCTCACCTCATTCCTATGCTACTCTCTCTGCTGAGGCTGTTCCAGCCAAACTGACTAACAGCCCTGCCAAAGAGAAAAAGCCACATAACTCTGTGTTCAGTAAAAAGACATCAAAGTTGTGGAATCATTTTTCTATTTCCCCTTCTGATCCCACTAAGGTGGTTTGTTTGCACTGTAGCCGTACAATAAGTCGGGGCAAAAAGACGACAAACCTCGGAACTAGTTGTTTATTCAGGCACATGCAGAGATTTCATGGAAATGTTCTTGAAAGTAACAGTACTATCTCAGGTGATGTGCCGTCTGCTGAAATTCACGTTAAACACGAACTCATGGACACTTCTTCTGTGTATGATGAAAACTGTGAAAGATTTGATGAATACCACCCGGTTGCCAAAATAATCACCAAACTCGTTGCCGAAATGCTTGCACTGGATCTTCAGCCATCAGCCTTAGTAGAGAACACTGGTTTGAATCGATTACTAGAGTATCTTCAACCCCAGTATTCTCTACCCTCCTCTTCGTATTTCACCAGCACTGCCATACCAGACATGTATGAGAGGGTGAAGGAGGTTGTTCTCACACACCTGAAAGAGGCTGAGAGTGGTATTGTCCATTTTACAACAAGCATCTGGGTCACTAGCCAGACTCGGGAATTTCTGACTCTTACTGCCCACTGGGTTTCATACGAATCATGTGTTAGACCTCAGGGTGAGGACTTTCACTGCTCCGCTCTCCTCAGTGTGTCACAGATCGACTGTGACCATGACACACTCAATATACAGAAGCAGCTCGAATACTTCTGGGACACCTGGATCAGCTCCTTAGGGTTGAAGAAAGGATTCACTGTAACCGACAACAATGCTATTGCGAACGTCCTGGAGGACAACAACCATGTCATCGTGCAGTGCTTTGGCCACACCATAGATCTAATTGTGAACGAAGCCATAAAGAGTCAGAGGATGGTCCAGAACCTTCTAAGCAACGCTCGGAAGATTTGCGAGCGTGTGTATCGCTCAGACAAAGCAAAGGAGAAGTTGGCAGAATTGCAGAAGGTTTATCAGCTACCTGAAAATTGCCTAATCCAGGACGTTCCCTCAAAATGGAGGACATCCTTCTTCATGCTTGAACGTCTGGTGGAACAAAAGAAAGCGGTCGACGAGATGTCAATAGAGTGCAACTTCAGGGAAATGATCAGTTGCGACCAGTGGGAAGTGATGCAGTCGGTATGCAATGCGTTGAAGCCCTTCGAAGTGGCCTGCAGGGAGATGAGCAATCGCACTGCCACTTTGGGTCAAGTCATACCACTGATCCACATCCTCAACCGGAAGATAGACATGCTCTTTGACGAGACAATGGGCATCGACAACATGCTCAAGTCTCTGAAGGAAGCGATGGTGAGCAGGATGTCGTCGACCCTACACGACCCCAGGTACACTTGGGCGACAATGCTGGACCCGCGGTACAAGACTTCCTTGTTCACAGAGGAAGAGGCGGAGCAATGCAAACAAGATCTCATCAGTGAACTTCAGGTGTCCCTTTCTACCTCAATTGAGATAAAGCCTTCACTATCCAACGGATGTGGTGGAGAGGTCCCAGTTTCATCAAGCGGTTCTCCCTCAAACAAGGACAACCTCTGGGCGCTCATGGATGACATCAGACACAAGATAAAACAGGAGGACAAGCCAAAATCATCAGAGCTGGCAGTGCTGGAATACTTGGAGGAGGACATACTTGATCAAAGCTGTGATCCACTGGACTACTGGAACCTGAAGAAGTTACTGTGGCCTGACCTTGCCAAGGTCGCTGTCCGCTATGTGGGCTGCCCTCCCAGCATTGTCCCAGCAGAGATTCTGTTCAGCACAGCCAGTGTGAACTGCGCTCTGAATCAGCCCATGCCATTACTAGAAAACATGGAGGGGCTTCTCTTTCTAAAGGTCAACCTACCCTTAATTTATTATCAGCACTGATTTAAAACCATTGCTTATGAGGCTCCTTAGCAAGGTCCAATTCATAGAACTGTGAAATGACAGGGGTAACTTTTTAGATTCAGGGGTAACTAAAAGGAGAATAGACAATACACTGAGCTTCATTTTCAAATCATGAGCACATTTGGAATTGTTAATTAAGTTATTCTTAATTGCATTTTGTATACTACTGTCAACACTTTAGAACTTGCATCAGAGACTCAGTGAAAAGTGTCAGGGAGGGAGGGGTGCATTTAGCGGTAGGGGTTGTGAACATTTGTTCCTGTGTCTTAATTTTGTCTTCTCTCTCCTTGTGCCTTATCCAAAACTAATTCAGGTCAAAATGCTGTAAATACTTTGATGCGCAAATCAAGTCTTTCAATTTAAATGGCTTAAAATATTAGAAACAAGATGCTGTCTTTTTTTTCTAAATGAACACATTGCCCAAAAATAAATGCTGTGACTGAAAGATGTTAAGTTTGTTATTTATTTCATTATGAATGTGGCTCATGGTACTGTCAATTTAGAAGTTGCTTTTTTTTAACTTGCTGAAATATTTTAATATTATGCAAGATTGCTGTATTTTTTTCAGAAGCAATTTGTTTGATATGTCTTTAGCACAATTACATTTATTTTCAAGGGATTAAATTATGGGTTGTCAAGTAAAATGTACTGTACATTTGTTATAATGATTGTTGAACTTAATTTCAAATGTGGAAGTATTCAGACTGGAACCATGCAAATTGTGGTCATTTGTAAATAAAAGGTTTCTTATGTAATCCTTTGTTCCCTTTTTTTTCATGCTTTGTGTACAGAAATTGCCATGTTTGGTAGGGGACACTAGCAAATGTTTGGCAACAGAAAATGTTCTTACTAGAAAAGTTGGGGCACTACCTGCCAATTTCACTTATGATTTCATGTTTAGTAGGGAGAACAGTGTCACCATGGAATGTCTATTTGCAACATTTAAATGTAACCTTTCTGAAAAGTGGTCTCAAAGCATGTAATATTGCCTCAAATGGCACAAGTACTTCCTTGTAAGTCAAACATTTCCTCTTCAGTTTCATTCCAAAGCTCACGATGAGCTGTTTTGTTCATATGGAGAACTAGCATAATGAGTTCTTCAAACTTATTTCAGATTTTTTTTAAATGCACTGTTTTGAAGGATGGCAGTTATTGAACTTGGGTTATCTGACCACTGTTTGGAGGAAGTGTTAGACATTAAACCAGTTACCTGGTTTGGTGGAGTAAAATTGGAGGATTATGGATCAATTTCATTTGAAGTAATGAAAGGACTGTATACACTTTGCATGTGAATGGAGATCTAAGCTGGCCTAGCCAGACTTTTCTTTTTTTAAATATGTAAATGACAAAGTAGGTGATCCTATCAATATCTGGTTCCAACCTACTTATATCCCAAAAGAGTGATTGAAAACAGAACACTCAATACACTGCAATTTAGTTGTAGTTATTTACAATTGGTCATAAGAAAATACTAAATCCTGAAAAACTACATCACTTTCCTCAGTTCAACTGGGATGCTCAGGGTCAGGTACTCTTTCTAGCAACACCAGTTTGTCTCCCAGGTTTATACTGAAGAAAGGAAACTGAAAGGCATTCAATGTCATGTTGCTGTAACCTTGGATGAAGGCCAAAGGCACGTGGGAGTCTTTGAGTAGTGCTATGTGGGTGGCATTGGCCTCCATCAGAACATAGGAGTATGTCTTCATATCAGGGTGTCCAGGGCCAATGTCTTCTCTCTTGTCATACCTGACAATAGAACACAAAGCTGAATCCTTAGAATGCCTTTAGAAGGTTGGAAACAGTTATATTCCAGAATAGAATACCTAGTCAAACTAACCTCCAGTTTCTGTTCAGTTCTAAGAAATGTGATACTCCAGTTTTGGGCAGCAAATACATCAATATGAACAGGGACATTGAGGAGAAGCAATGGATGTACATACCTTTAAATCAGTGTTTTTGCAACCATGACATTTTCCTCACTGTCCGATTTGGTAACTGATAACAAAAAAATGTATAACCTCTTACCAAGTGATAGTGAGTAAATTAATACTCCCTACTATACTTTTAATACATTTTCCGCAAAAGGTGGTTAAACGCTCACTCAAAATAATTAAGGTGTGTAAACAGCCTTGACTTGCATTTACTCTCTACTACATCACTGCTCTTACCTGATGTAGATGGTACTAGTTTATGCAGTATCTGCACCCCCCCGGCCTCCAGGGTAGTTGTGATGGGACACGTACAGAGATATGCTGGAGTATGCAGCATTTGTCACCAACTGGCCAACCACGATTAAGGAGCCAAGTTTATACATCCAATATTTGTGGTAGTTGTTCAGACTGTAGGATGGAGAATTAAAAGGTTTTCAAGATTAATTTTATGTGTTTTCTCTGTCCACACTAAGGTCCATACAACATGTCCCCTGAAAGACAATTGAACTGTGACTCCAACATCCTGAAGGCCAAAAATATTGTGTTTTTCTAACATTATTATACTAAATTGACCTACCTGAACAGACAACAATCATGCCAATAACAGCCTTTTTCTCCTTACATGAAGGAGCAGCCCCGTGCGGCCACTATATTCAGCACAGGGAAGGTGTAGAGGATAAAGCGTAGCTCCTTATGGGGCAGGAAAGAGTAGAGCAGGATAAATCCTACAGTAGGCAGCAGCAGGGTGCGTGTCCGTCTGTCAAGCAGGCCTGGGGGGGACGAACAGCACTGCGCAGCCTAGAGCACGGGGCAGAGCAGAGTAGAAGTACTACAGAAAGGGGGCGGTTTACTGGGGGAGAAAGTCAAGGAAAGGTAGCAAGTTGTTTGCAGGTTCTCCGTGATGAGTGGAAAATTAACCCATTTCATAATATTACCACAAACGTTTATACTAACTCAGAATCAATCAAGGAGAAGCAGGTGTCTATAGCTGTGGTGAATGATTTAATTAGTTGACTTTGTGAACATTGTTATGGGTTTATAACAGGCATTGAGTGAAGTGAAGGATATTCCCCAGTTGGAGCTCTTGTTCAGGGTGGTGTTGTACCAGAGTACCTGGTCCTCGGGCCAAATCAGCTTATTCCAGAAGAATGAGTCAATGCCGACAGTCAAAGCTGAAAGAGACAGGAGACGACAAAATTAGACGTTCATCTAAAAGAGCTTATACATTTATAACACTTCTAATCGTGAAAAACTACAGGGTAGGAATATGCATTTGGTCCAGGCAAGCTACAGCACACCCGACTCATCTAACTACTATAGCTTAGCCAGGTGTGTTAGTGCTGGGCTGGAGAAAAAGCCTGCACACCCTGTAGTTATCCAGAACCAGAATTAGTCTTTCTGATAACATATTTACCTAGTGACAGAGCACCTGCAGGAATCGCATAGTAGAGCAGTTGAAGGATCCCTAGCCTTCTACTCAGTAATGACATGAGCAGCATCAGACCCAGGTAGAGAGACAGTTCTGATCTAAACACGATGATGACGAGAGTAGAGGGACAGAGGAAAGACCCAACAGGGAATGCCAACAGGACTAGGGAGAAAACATAACAGACCTTTAACTGCACAAGATTACCATCAGAGAAACTGCTGGAAGAAAAAAAAACTCCTAAAATACACTATATATACAAAAGTATGTGGACACACACACACGTTGCTGACAGGTATACAATTGAGCACAGCCATGCAATCTCCATAGACAAATATTGGCAGTAGAATATCCCTTACTGAAGAGCTCACCGATTTCAACGTGGTACCGTCATAACATGCCACCTTTCTAACCTTTCTAAGTCAGTTCATCAAATTTCTGCCATGCTACCCCAGTCAACTGTAAATGCTGTTATTGTGAAGTGGAAACATCTAGCAGCAACAAACAGCTTAGCCGCAAAGTCGTAGGCCACACAACCTCACAGAAGGAGACCGTGCTGAAGCACGTAAAAATCGTCTGTCCTGACTACCAAGTTCCCAACTGCCTCTGGAGGCAACGTCTGCACAATAACTATTTTTTCCGGGAGCTTCATGAAATGGGTTTCCATGGCTGAGCAGCCGCACACAAGCCTAAGATCACTACGTACAATGCCAAGGGTCGGCTGGAGTGGTGTAAAGCTTACCGCGTTCTCTGGAGTGATGAATCACACTTCACCATCTGGCAGTCCGACGGACTAATCTGGGTTTGGCAGATGCCAGGAGAACGCTACCTGCCCCAAAGCATAGTGCCAACTGTAAAGTTTGGTGGAGTAGGAATAATGGTCTGGGGCTGTTCTCCATGGTTCTGGCTAGGCCCCTTAGTTCCAGTGAAGGGAAATATTAACACTACAAGGACATTCTAGACGATTCTGTGCTTCCAACTTTGTGGCAACAGTTTGGGGAAGGCCCTTTCCTGTTTCAGCAGGACAATACCCCTGTGCACAAAGCGAGGTCCATACAGAAATGGTTTGTGAGATCGGTGTGGAAGAACTTGACTGGCCTGCATAGAGCCCTGACCTCAACCCCATCAAACAATTTGGAATGAATTGGAACACCAACTGCGAGCCAGGCCTAATCGCCCAACATCAGTGCCCTACCTCACTAATGCGCTTGTGGCTGAATGGAAGCAAGTCCCCGCAGCAATGTACCAACATCTAGTGGAAAGTCTTCCCAGAAGAGTGGAGGCTGGTGTAGCAGCAAAGGGGGACCAACTGCTCGGCCTCCGACCGCAAGGCACTTACAGAGGGTAGTCCGTACAGCCCAGTACATCATTGGGGTCAAGCTTCCTGCCATCCAGGACCTCTATACCAGGCGGTGTCCGAGGAAGGCCCTGAAAATTGTGAAAGACTCCAGCCACCCTAGTCATAGACTTATCTCTGCTACAGCACGGTAAGCGGTACCGGAGCGCCAAGTCTAGGTCCAAGAGGCTTCTAAACAGCTTCTACCCCCAAACACAGGAGTGACGGTTGCTGATAATGGGCCTCTGTACGCCTATGTAGATATTCCATTAAAAATCTGCCATTTCCAGCTACAATAGTCATTTACAACACGTCTACACAATGTCTACACTGTAATTCGGATCAATTTGATGTTATTTTAAATGGACAAATTTCTTTTGCTTTTCTTTCAAAAACAAGGACATTTCTAAGTGACCCCAAACTTTTGAACGGTAGTGTACGTCACATTGATTTTGGCACAATGATTCCCTACAATATTCAGTGCTTCTTTTCTCACATAAATTGAGCCAACAGTGTAGAATTGTAGCCACCAGGAAATGGCAGAGCGATTTTTACACTGGCCACTTGATCCGATATCCACTACATAACAGCTTTCCCATTTTGACAACGGGTGCCACTATGGCAGGAGAAATCAATAGTTGAATATCACAGCCAATCACATCACTGCGGGTAAGTAATACTGTGAAACACTATCCACTATTACTGCAGATATTATGGACATTATAAAAATATATATTATTTCCTGTAGTACTTTTAACACATTGGTGGACATTTTTATTATAGATTTTAATCCTACATGAGGCTTGTCTCCAACAGTACTTTGATACACATTTTTTCAGTACAACTTATGTATATTAGTTTTCATCCAATATATTTTATACTACAATCATGTCTACAATATATCAGTGTCTCTTACCTATTGGCAGTGCAATGGGGAGGGGTCTCGTGCTGTAGAACATGAGATGGAACTGTGAGGCGCAGGTGAGACAGAACAGTCCCGCAACTGTTGACCCAAACTGCCTCCGAACCTCCCTCTGCATGCGCCATAGAGATAAAGTCACACACACTCCCAGGCAACCTCGCACTGGACAGCAAAAAGGTACGCATCAATACATTTGAGTAATTGGGCTGATTTGTGAAAGACCTGTCATTTACATATCAAGACGTACTTGATTTAGTTTGTGGAACTACTGTGGCACTATGGAAAAAATTGAGTAGTCCCAAAAGTGAAAAATCTATTGGACCCAGGTCTGCTCCATTGCACTGCTGTATATGGATATCATACACTGCTCAAAAAAATAAAGGGAACACTTAAACAACACAAAGTCAATCACACTTCTGTGAAATCAAACTGTCCACTTAGGAAGCAACACTGATTGACAATAAATTACACATGCTGTTGTGCAAATGGAATAGACAACAGGTGGAAATTATAGGCAATTAGCAAGACACCCCCAATAAAGGAGTGGTTCTGCAGGTGGTGACCACAGACCACTTCTCAGTTCCTATGCTTCCTGGCTGATGATTTGGTCACTTTTGAATGCTGGCGGTGCTTTCACTCTAGTGGTAGCATGAGACAGAGTCTACAACCCACACGTTGCTCAGGTAGTGCAGCTCATCCAGGATGGCACACCAATGCGAGCTGTGGCAAGAAGGTTTGCTGTGTCTGTCAGCGTAGTGTCCAGAGCATGGAGGCGCTACCAGGAGACAGGCCAGTACATCAGGAGACGTGGTGGAGGCCGTAGGATGGCCACAACCCAGCAGCAGGACCGCTACCTCCGCCTTTGTGCAAGGAGGAGCAGGAGGAGCACTGCCAGAGCCCTGCAAAATGACCTCCAGCAGGCCACAAATGTGCATGTCTGCTCAAACGGTCAGAAACAGACTCCATGAGGGTGATATGAGGGCCCGACGTCCACAGGTGGGGGTTGTGCTTACAGCCCAACACCGTGCAGGACGTTTGGCATTTGCCAGAGAACACCAAGATTGGCAAATTCGCCACTGGCGCCCTGTGCTCTTCACAGATAAAAGCAGGTTCACACTGAGCACATGTGACAGACGTGACAGTCTGGAGACGCCGTGGAGAATGTTCTGCTGCCTGCAACATCCTCCAGCATGACCGGTGGGTCAGTCATGGTGTGGGGTGGCATTTCTTTGGGGGGCCGCACAGCCCTCCATGTGCTCGCCAGAGGTAGCCTGACTGCCATTAGGTACCGAGATGAGATCCTCAGACCTCTTGTGAGACCATATGCTGGTGCGGTTGGCCCTGGGTTCCTCCTAATGCAAGACAATGTTAGACCTCATGTGGCTGGAGTATGTCAGCAGTTCCTGCAAGAGGAAGGCATTGATGCTATGGACTGGCCCGCCCGTTCCCCAGGCCTGAATCCAATTGAGCACATCTGGGACATCATGTCTCGCTCCATCCACCAACGCCACGTTGCGCCACAGACTGTCCAGGAGTTGGCAGATGCTTTAGTCCAGGTCTGGGAGGAGATCCCTCAGGAGACCATCCGCCACCTCATCAGGAGCATGCCCAGGCGTTGTAGCGAGGTCATACAGGCACGTGGAGGCCACACACACTACTGAGCCTCATTTTGACTTGTTTTAAGGACATTACATCAAAGTTGGATCAGCCTGTAGTGTGGTTTTCCACTTTAATTTTGAGTGTCTCCAAATCCAGACCTCCACGGGTTGATAAATTTGATTTCCATTGATAATTTGTGTGATTTTGTTGTCAGCACATTCAACTATGTAAAGAAAAAAGTATTTAATAAGAATATTTCATTCATTCAGATCTAGGATGTGTTATTTTAGTGTTCCCTTTATTTTTTTGAGCAGTGTGTAATAGCAGCAAGACTTAGCCATCAATTGTGTGTAGAATTTGGAAGCCTCCAGTAGTGACAGCAGGTGGATAGGAATACAGGTCCAAGGAATGTCCGTGACACCACACCAGGGAATTCATGGTGTGAGAAATTGGGAAGATACTGTCAACATCAGCAATGCATTTCTGGCATTTGTCATTGTTTGGGTGGGCACAAAATAATATACGGGCATGTAATATTGCAGAAATCTTTATCAAGAGATGAAAAAGATCCAGTGTAACACTGTCAACAAGCATTTGCACCATACATGTGTAAAGAAGATTAGCTAACATTTAGCTAGCTACCTTTAGTTGGCTGATGTATGTGTATGTGTAGTTCTGAGTCTTACCTTTTCAAAATCAAGTCTGTGATAAAGAATATCATGCACTGCCTGTAAGTTGAAACTCTCTTCAACTTTTGTAAAAGGTCAAAATAAACATGTAAAAGAGTCACCGAAATTAGTAAAAACAACAGTGATTTCCCAGACGCAGCCCTCGGCTCTGCCATGACGTGAAAGTATATTGGAAGTTGACGCATGCGCACAAATCTGGAAATGTCAACATATTTTCCACGTGGGTAGACAGAAGACGTTTGTCCCACGCGTGGCGAAATATCATTGGTAGTCACAGTGATTGATGGGCAAAATGACAAATCACGACAAGCCACAATCGTACCAAGAGGGGTGACGCGGAAATTAAAAAAAAGGTAGCTCCTTTTTTCTTCCTGCATGTAAATATAACTTTCGTACGCTTTGGGTAGCTAATTTCCAATACATTGTTGTATATGTGTATAGACTCTGTGATACACGTTTTAGGGATAGGAAGCTTGCTGGCAAGTGTCTAGTGTGTAACATTAACTATGATATGAAACTTTGAGTCATTCAACTGCTTTCCAGTTACTGTAGTTACCCAGAATGCTATCGTTCAATCAATTATTGTGGCTATTTTGTAGCCTAGCTTTTATTTTACTATCACAATGCACCTATGCAAAATACTTAAAAAGCTCATGTAATACCTGCAAACAGATAGCTGATAACTTCAGTAAGGTACGTTTGAAATGTTCTTCTGTGTATAATTTGCCTTGGCTAGCTGGGCAGTGCTATCAATTGGTCTGAATCAAACCGCAACCAATTGATGTGCTTTTATTTACCAATGGGCAACCAATGATGGTGTATTGTGCTTGTAATGCATTCATGTAACCAAGCCCTTCTCTTCTGACCTTGATGTAGGCTATGAAATGTGACTGAGCATCATTAACACCAGTGTACTAGGCAGTCAATTAACGCTAGACCAGTTTGTAATGTGGGAGTCAGACCTAATAACTGGCTAACATGTGCTTTTTACACCCAGATTATCAGACAGTCCTGTAGTACATTTTCACCATTGATCAAATGACTGCCAATATCTGTGTCTAGTTAGCTAGTCTTCATCCTCACACTACTGTTCCAACAGGGATTGGACCGAACAAAAAAGCAGAACTTTGGTGGAGGAAACACCGCTTGGGAGGAGAGGGCACTTTCCAAATATGAGACCAGGTAAGATTCCTATACACCACTCATCATAATACACTATTCCTCCTAATGCTGGACTGTTGCAGTGCTTATCGCATATCTGCTTGCTCTGATCAGTGATTGCTAAACCTATTTGTCATGCTGACCCAGACCACGTATTCTCTTGTTGACGCAGTGGCACAATAGAAGCTGATTTTCTGTCTCTTCCCTTTGTCTTCTCCCCCTCTCCTCAGTGAGATCCGCCTAGTTGAGATTCTGGAGAATCTGTGTGACAGCAGCAGCTTTGACTGTAACCACATGGTAGAGGAGCACGAGGACCACTTTGAGACCTGGTGGTTCAAGAGGTGAGTACTTGACTGCTCAGCTAGAACAACAGGGCAGCACATGTCTCATTAGCACAAAACCCCTTACTACATACTTAGTCCTTTTACTTCTCCTGGAGCATAGGCCACTGACATCAGACTTCAAGACCCCACTATCTTTGTCCTTGTGGAATCTCTGAACTTCCAGGCTACAATTCAAATGTGTATTGGGATTTTTTTAAATCTCACTCTTCCAATCCAGGCAAAATAAGCATCCTGATCTGTATAAGTGGTTTTGCGTTGATACCATCAAGGTGTGCTGTTCGACGGGAACATTTGGCCCTGATTGTAATGGTAAACACATACTCCTCCAAAACCACATTTATTTGACTAATATCAACCAGCCATGGGTGAATAAAAATAATCTGTTTCCTCCTGACAGCCTGTGTGGCGGGTTCTGAGAGGCCTTGCCATGGCAACGGCGTGTGTGACGGTGATGGAACACGAGGGGGTAACGGCAGGTGCAACTGTGACCATGGTTACAAGGGGGAGTTCTGTCTGGACTGCATGGACGGATACTTCAATGAAATTAGGAACGACACGTTTTCACTATGCACAGGTAATTGATTTATTATGTTTGCATGTTCATTTTAACAATGGTTTACACAAATCCAGTCCTTTCAGATCTAAGCAATGTGCCTATGGGACAGGCTTGGTGTCTTTGGAGCAGGGCATGCATCTCAACCACCTTTCCCACTCCATTCCCTACACTACAGAGTGCCACACCTCCTGCAAGACCTGCACTGGTCTAACCAATGAGGACTGTGAGAAGTGCAAGACTGGCTGGGGGGAGGATGATGAGGGGACCTGTCTTGGTGAGAGAGACATTTTTATACCTTTTCATGGCATAATAAGTACTTTCCCTGTCATGAATTTGACATCAAGCTCAATCTCCCTATTCTTGTTCCTTCCCATTGTGTGACCCTAGATGTGAACGAGTGCTTGAACGACCCTACTCTCTGCAAAGAGGATCAGTACTGTCTGAACACGGATGGCTCGTTCTCCTGTAAAGGTACTGTAAAACTGTGGTCTACTACTTAGTGAGAGGACCATATTTACTATGTTGTTGGATGGATACAGCTATTCTATAAGGGACTGAAAATATAAACATGTATACTAAGCTATTTGTAGTAAACTTTAAACAAGTATTAACATTTGACCTCTGCTCTCCTCTCTGGCAGGCTGTGATGAGTTGTGTTCAGGCTGTACTGGGGCAGGGCCTGATAAGTGCCAGAGCTGTGCTCCTGGGTACCAGGACACAGAGGGCACCTGCACAGGTAGGGAGTCATGGGAATCTGCATACGTGGAGTGTGTCTGAAAGTGGGCTTTGCAATTCAAGTGGGAGGATCAACACACGTGGGTGTATTGAAAAGTAACCACTAGTTGGGCAGATTTGTGTGGCTGCATGCTGCTTCCTTGTAGCATTTTAGCTAAGCCTAACCCCTTTCCTAACCTTAACCTCATTCTCCTAACGTACCTTACTGGCTTAGCGAAAATGCTACAAGGAAGCAGCCACTCAAGTATTGTGGCAACTAATCTGCCCAATTACCTATTTTGACACACGCACTGGTGTTGATCCTCCCACTTTTCTATCTTGCAACACCCACTTTCAGTATGGCCCTGGTGGAATACTGAGGAAGTATCTTCCTTTCTTCCCTCCTTCCTTTTCTTCATTATTTTATCCTTCCTCCTTTCCCTCCCTGATATAAGCCACTGTCAGTTGTCCAGCCTTACGTCAGAGAGTGCTGTTGAGACTACTGTAGACCTTCATTTCAAAACTGTTTTAATAAGTTATTTGGTGATGCAAATATATTTGGTAGTGTTTTATCTAAAAAGGTTAACTTTTGTTTCACTTTTTTATGACATTGACTGAGGATGGTACTGTTTGTTACTATACAAGTACTTTGCCAACTGTTGATGTACAATGACTTTATAAAACTTCTGTCAACCTCTTGTCAAACAACTTTTCAGGAAATGGAAAGACTTACCATATTTTTCCCATTAACGAACATATAATTATAACACTTCAGAATCTATTTTGAATACATTTATCTTGGTTCTAGAGTCATGACATTAGTACACTGAGGGGAGTTAATGCTTTCAATAAATTTAACAAATTATATTAATTGGCAGAATTGTGTCATCAGACAGTGCCGAAAATGTGATTGTCGATCTGTTCAGATGTGAACGAGTGTGAGCAGACTGATGCTGTGTGTACTGCGGAGAACCAGGAGTGTTTAAACAACAAAGGAAGCTACATCTGTATCTGTGCCAGCAGGTACAAGGAACAGGAGGGAGTCTGTGTAAAAATACCAGAGCCAGGTAATCAATAACAACGATCTGGACTAGTTTATTTATGAATTTAAAATGCATTATATACATGATGACAGCACTTTAATTGAGTATCTTGTGTTATTGAAATACTGTTTTTATGTAATAAGTCTTGTCAACCGCAACCATAAATTACATTAAATCCAAATCAAATCACTCTGACTTGGCAGGTTAAGTACACTGTAGTTACTCCTACAGTAACCGTATACGCTCTATGAAATACTGCAGATGCAGTTGTATCAGATGACTCTTGGTTGACACTGTATTTGACAGCAGTGCGTGATCAAGCAAGTATGTGATATAATTAGATCCTTCATTGTCCTCAATGAGGTCATTCCTTTTGCAGCATACACTATACGTGAAGACAAAATAAACACACAAGGATGTTGTGCTGCCTTGTACAGAACATGAGTTGGGCGGTGTGGGACTTGTGCTGATCAGTTCTTATTTTCAAGTGCTGTTGGTTTTGTCTTTGTTACCTTCAGAGGAGAATGAGGCAGAAATAGTGAAACGTCCAGAAGAGCACGAAGACCTTTGACCTCAGGAAATGAACTAATAGGAACAAACCAGGAAGAGCATTTGGAGTAAATTATGAGGTGGGTGTCACCCGTGAGACATCAGAATATATTAAGGCCACTCCCTTTAAAAGCATTGCGACTACATGGCAGTTGATCACTCGACATGCATACTGCACTCTTTACAGATTTATACCTGTCGATCATGGATGGACAGCCAACAGAATGGCTTAGAAAATTAAAGATTCAACCCCCAAGTACTCTGGTTCTTGTTTTTGCTGTTGTTAACCCAAGTGTTGTCTGGTTTTTAAATTCATGCAGGATTTTGAACGTTATTCAAATAAAGTTTGAGAACAGAAATTATCCTGCATATCTCTGATTTTATGCATCTTTCTCGATTAACAGTGCCTAAGACGTCAATGCAAATTTAAATACTGTTGTAGTTTTCAAAGTTGAGCACAGTGTGGCACCCTAATCACACAGAATCTATCTCAAATCCGCTGGATGAGGAGCTGGTTGAAACCTGTCCTGGCTGGTGCTTTCCACAAAAAAAAGAAGTCGCAACTTCCTCCAGCTCACACACACTGCTTATTACCCACATTTCCTCTCCTCTGTCTGTGGTACTTCTCCAGTGTTTCATCTGCTCAAAACAGCAATGTGTGCCAAAAGTGAGATGAGACTTTAGTTTACAAGAACCCTCAATGATATTCCCCATCTGTGTGCATAATGGCTTTGTTTTTTTGCACCCAGATGCAAGATGTTACGTCACCACTGTAAAGTAAGATGGGCCAAGATCTCCCTATTTAGATTTACACACAACGGAATACAACCAATGCAATTCAGGTTTGTATAGATAGGTTAGGGGGACTAGTAAACTCGGTAAAAAATAAACCTTTTTCAGGACCCTGTATTTCAAAGATAATTTGTAAAAATCCAAAGAACTTCACAGATCTTCATTGTAAAGGTTTAAAAACTGTTTCCCATGCTGCTTCAATGAACCATAAACAGTTAGTGGCCGTACCACAGGTGCTTACAGATGGTAGGCAATTAAGGACACCGTTGTGAAAATTTAGGACACTAAAAGAGGCCTCTTTACTGACTCTGTAAAAAGACAGATGCCCAGGGTCCCTGCTCATATGCATGAACGTGCCTTAGGCATGCTGCAAGGAGGCATGAGGACTGCGGATGTGGCCAGGACAGTAAATTGCAATGTCCGTACTGTGAGACACCTAAGACAGCGCTACAGGGAGACAGGCCGGACAGTTGATCGTCCTCTCAGTGGCAGATCACGTGTAACAACACCTGCACAGGATCGGTACATCTGAACATCACACCTGCGGGACAGATACAGGATGGCAACAACAGGAACGCACAATTCCCTCCATCATTGTACAGACTGTCTGCAATAGGCTGAGGGAGGCTGGACTGAGGGCTTGTAGGCCTGTTGTAAAGCAGGTCCTCACCAGCAATCCCCGGCAACAACGTCACCTATTGGCACAAATCCACCGTTACTGGACCAGACAGGACTGGCAAAAAGTATTCTTCACTGACGAGTCGCGATTTTGTCTCACCAGGGGTGATGGTCAGAGTTGCGTTTATTGTCTAAGGAATGAGCGTTACACCGAGGCCTGTACTCTGGAGCGGGATCAATTTGGAGGTGGAGGGTCCATCATGGTCTGGGGAGGTGTGTCACAGCGTCATCGGACTGAGCTTGTCATTGCAGGCAATTGCAACGCTGTGTGTTACAGGGAATACATTATCCTCCCTCATGTGGTACCCTTCCTGCAGGCTCATCCTGACATGACCCTCCAGCATGACAGTGCCACCAGCCATACTGCTCGTTCTGTGTGTGATTTCCTGCAAGACAGAAATGTCAGTGTTCTGCCATGGCCAGTGAAGAGCCCGGATCTCAATCCCTTTGAGCACGTCTGGGACCTGTTGGATCGGGGGCTGAGGGCTTGGGCCATTACCCCCAGAAATGTCCGGGAACTTGAGGTGCCTTGGTGGAAGAGTGGGGTAACATCTCATAGCAAGAACTGGCAAATCTGGTGCAGTCCATGAGAAGGAGATGCACTGCAGTACTTAATGCAGCTGGTGGCCACACCAGATACTGACTTACTTTTGATCTTGAACCCCCCCCCCCCTTTGTTCAGGGACACATTATTCCATTTCTGTGAGTCATGTGGCTGTGGAACTTGTTCAGTCTGTCTCGGTTGTTGAATCTTATGTTCATGCAAATATTTACACATGTTAAGTTTGCTGAAAATGAAAAGAGAAAAAAAACAACAATAGACTGTGAAGTTTGACATGGAAGTCTTTTGCAGCTGACTTTCCTAGACCAAGGCACTTCAAAAGGAACTAGTACGCTCCATTGATGCTCTTTTTAGCCTGCATTCTAACCCTTTTGTGGAGTAAATCCCTGCCTGAACTGTCAAATGGCCTCTGAAGTCTAAAAGTAAGTGTGTGTGTGTGTGTGTGTGTGTGTGTGTGTGTGTGTTGGTTGAAGGGCTGCTAGGCTCTCTTCCACATCTGTTGTGGTTCTGTGCTGCCAGTAAAGGCCAGCTGAGGTCCACATGGTCCGGTTATACTCAGGGTGACCACAAGGACACGGAGTACAGACTGACTTCCCAAGGGATGATGAAATAGTTTATTTTCATTCAGAAATGCTTTCGTGAGTTCAAGACAGGTGTCATCCATTGACATGTTTACATGCATCTCTGGTGTCATCACCCCTTGTTAAATTGTCTGAGACTGTAGGCTGACCAGCTGGTTGGGCTTGTTGATGACTGGTTTTGGATGGGCCTGACCTTAATGAATGTCATGCTATGATCAGAATTTACTTCTCTGAGGGCAGTGTGCCCATGGATGTAGAGTCAATGATGGGCCACGGAAGTGCAATGCAGGATACTTGTTCCCCCCTTTCCTCTCTCTGGCTTCAAACCCAGTGCCCTGTCTTTCCCTCTCCTCTCACCCCTCCAACTGTGGTTTCGGTTTGGATCGCTGCAGCGCAGTGAAGCAGTTGCATCGTCGTTTCGCTTAGGCTACTGCCTGATGTGGCTCGCTTCTTTCCTCTGTACTCTTCTGATGTGGTCAGGTCTGCTTTTTCTACACACAGCTGGACTGAGAAACCGATGTCCATCAATGAAGCCTGGACAAATTTATAGCCATGCAGACAGTTGGATGGATAGTCAGAAGCCTTGGATGTGTGTAAGGTTGTCCCAAATTGCACCCTTTTCCCTATATAGTACACTACTGTCCGATGGTCCCTGGTCAAAAGTAATGCACTACCTTGGGAATAGGGTGGACTTTGGGATGGACCCTGAGTCTGAGTAGAGGAGAAACCAGCTGGGGCCTGTATTGTGGCCTGAGGCAGAGTAGAGGAGCTGCTTGCTGGGAAATTGTATTGTTGTGTGAAGTGAATTAATTTCCTGGCCTGACTGACTTGCCCTCCCTGTGACCTCTGTAACATGGCAGACCCCTAATGTTGAGATACAGGGAGCTCTGTGTTATAATCTTAATGCTGCTGATATACACCCGTCAGCAGCTGAGCACAGAGTGTTTATACAGTGGACTACCAACACTTCTGCCTTTCCATCATGATGTCATTTAGTCGCTCACCCTCCCTTCTAGCTAAATTAGGGTGATGCATCAAGGCCATTGAAAAGACCTATGATGAATATCCATAATCTTTTCACTTATTCACAGCTACTTACTTTGGTCATTAGTAGTGCACTATATGATGTATTACTCTGATGAAAAGTATTGCACTATGAAGGGAATAGAAAGTGGGGGGGCGGCAGGGTAGCCTAGTGGTTAGAGCGTTGGACTAGTAACCGAAAGGTTGCAAGTTCGAATCCCCGAGCTGACAAGGTACATATCTGTTGTTCTGCCCCTGAACAGGCAGTTAACCCACTGTTCCTAGGCCGTCATTGAAAATAAGAATTTGTTCTTAACTGACTTGCCTAGTAAAAAAAAAAGAAGTGATTTGAGTCTTGTGCTCTGCTCCTAGGAGTGAGTCTGAATGTGCTGTCTGCTGCAGTCTGATGCAGACCTGAGTCAGGCAGACAGCAGCATCTTTCTCAGGAGACTGGAGGGAGTGGCGTTGGCACACACACTTCTGCTGCGCAATGCTACTGAGAGACTGCAGACAGACGGGTCAGATGGATTGATGTTGCCCCTCTCTCTGAGCCTGTGTGTGTGTGTGTGTGTGTGTGTGTGTGTGTGTGTGTGTGTGTGTGTGTGTGTGTGTGTGTGTGTGTGTGTGTGTGTGTGTGTGTGTGTGTGTGTGTGTGTGTGTGTGTGTGTACACACACCCTTGCACGTTTACGTGTGTGTCACCGCTCTGATCTCTAGCACACACACTTCAGGAATTATAGGACTTTGACTTTCATCTCTCAGGAAGGCTTTGTCTGGTTTCCACGAGACGAGAGCTGCACGCCAGCCTCAGCTCAGTGCGGTCAATCAACATCGACTGCATTGCTTGGTTGAAGAAGAGAGGTGCCATGACTTCAGCATTTAGTGGCATGTGTAAACAAGTGTGTTGGCCTGGGCCATGTTTTATAATGATGGAGGATGTAGAAAAACATGGAGGAGCAGGAACAAGGAAGCTATGAGATGATGTATCCAGTCCATGAGGCACTTGGAGGGAATAGGAGGATGTTTGAAGAGCTACTTTCTGGCCTTCAGTATCTTTCAGACATTTCTATTTGAAGCATTTTCTCAAGACTGGCCATCAGTCTGTTTTAGGCATTCGGGTGAAATTTCACATGTCTACTTTATGGAATGGTGTGTCGGATGTGCAGTCCTTCAATATAAAATCAGTCGATGTTTAGTCAGCATAACATCGAGCCATTGAATCATCTGCATTAAAATGTTATGATCTCAATTATGCCATGATTACTTTCTTTAATCATACTGTTATGCCTTTTTTGTTTTTTATTACCTCACTTCATAATATTGAGACTGTATAGGAAGGGAAATTAGTCTTGACTTTTGTGTAAAGTCTGTCTGTAATAAACCCAGCTACCACATCACAGAAAACCATAGCCACAACAGTTTCAAAGCAGGTACCAGCTCATATGCTGCTTATTAAAACAGGCTTTATAGTGATCCAGATCTTGTGTATGTGTCTCAAATGGCACCCTATTCCCTATATAGTGTATTACTTGGGGCTCTGGTCAAAAGTGGTGCACTACATAGGGAATAGGGTGCCATTTGCGATGTAGCCTTTTGCTTCTGCGTTCTCTCTTCTCTTTCATTTCCTGACCAATATCATCTGATTCTGTTTTATCTCGACCGTGACCCTGAGTGGGATTGAGAATGTGATGGGTTCCTCTTTGAGAATCTTATGAGGGTTTAGCGGAGTAATTCACACACGATCATCTTGGTCTACTACTGGATGTTACTTAACTTAAGCACATAACATTTGCCAGTTTACAATTTTTAAAGAAGATGAAATTGAAATACCAAAACATTGAATGACATTTCAAAGGACTGTGTTTTATGTCACTGTAATGTAATCCTGTGAAAATAGAATGTAGGTTTGTATTGTGTTGCTGTTTAGTCACATAGTACAGTGGAAAGCCACTCCACCATGTCATGTGTAACTTACCTCTCCCTTCAGAAGAGTACTTCAAGAGTTCAGGGTACTTTTAATACTGCTGTGAATGTACAGTACATCTACCACTTGTCAGACAGTTATGTCACCATTCGTGTTTGTGTATTGTCATTGGAAATTAATCAGTAGCTGTAATGAAAGTGATATACGGAATAATCACATTTTGTGAGCATGTTCACGTGTTTATGCACATGTGTGTATTAGAAAGTGGGTTGGGTGGGGGGCAGAGAGAGAGAGAAAGACAGTGATGACTCTGCAGTCCCATTCCTGCCGGGTAGAGATTGAGGCAGGGAAGAGTGCTGGGCCAGCTAGGTCAGCAATTCGGGGCATATATCAGCAGCTCTTTTGGGCACACTTGTTTACACATGTCAACCTATTGCTAATCTGAGTATCATCCTTATTTTCTCATATTTTGATATCATGGAACATCAGTCCTTGCAGCCATAGCTCTGTGAATTTGAGAGTGGTTACATTTCTTCAGCCCCATCCCTCAGCTTTGAACAAAACTGTGGCGGGGAGGCCACTTTTTTATTGTTTCAACTGCTGATTGCCGCTTTAAGGACCGTTTCCTAGTCAGACTGCCAGAATTTTGTAAAAAAAAAAAATATGTTGGTATTTTTGCCTCAGTTTGTAGTGGCCCAGTTTATAGCCATTGATCTAGCTGCTCTTACGTAAGCGATGAGGGAGCTTCTCTTTTGGAACACTCCAGGTAGAATTTGCCTCTAGGCAAAGATCTAGGATCAGCTTTCCCTCTCCCAATACTAAGCAAAACCATTAGAGAAAAAAAAATCTAAACTGACCAGTGTATTGGAGATGTGTGTCACCAACACCCATTCATTTTCTCCCTGCTGAGCCCCCATTCAGCCACCTGTATCAGTGCATATCTTTGCCACAGGGGCTAACATCCGTTCCCCCTCCCCACCTCTCTCCTCCTGTCTTTCTTTCTTCTCCACCTCTCTCCTCTTACCCTCTCCTCCCTCCTTTCATCCTCTCATCTCTTCTACCTGAGTAGGATGGTTCTGTACCTGGCCTGTGTATCATATCTAGCCAGTAGTAAAGCGGTAGAAGAGGAGGTGGGTCCTGTGAGTCTACAATCCTCAGAGGAGGGACAAGCCTGGCCTACTGCTGCAGTGTGTGTACGCATGCCTAATTCATAGGAGAATAACAAGCCATCCAGCCGCTTCCCCCTCCATCCTTTCCACATGCCTACTCCATTCCCTCTTCTCTTTTTGTGTGGTTACATGTTATTGCCTAAACTCTAAACCCTTCTCAATGGTCCGATTGACAACTTGGAAAACGGCTCAGCGATTGGCTGACGGTGAATGAAATAGCTAAGATATTGAACATATTGGGGAGGCAGCGTGAGTGTTTTCACAACACCCTCGTAGACCTTTCCCTGCACTCTGACATCAGGATAACGCATGCATCAAGGGTGTCATAATACTTTTGTTCCTACCTCTAGTTCTGTAGAGGAATGCATGAATTATTTTTTTCAGGACAATTTTCAAACTTTGAGTAGAACTTGGTGGCAAAGCATGGATGAGAACACTTTCTTGTGCGAAATACATGGCAACAAATGTATCGTTCAATATTCATTTTGTGAGATAGGAAGTTGGTCAGATCTGGCTTTTGGCCCCTTTTCCACCTCCCCCATGCCTCCCCTGTAGCCCACACTGCTCGCAGAATGTGACCATTTAGTTAGTGGGTGGAGATTGGGAGAGAGATAGTGTTCTTGTGATTGTGTGTGTGCCTATATACGTCATTCCTCCCTGCACCTGTGTGTGTGTACTGCGTTCACGCTGGCTTCTTGTTTTGAAATGCAACCCAGGTCCAGTGAAAGAGTTCCTAACTAGAACAAAATGTAGAGGCTCCCGCCACACACAGCTATGCCCCCAGCTCTCCCTGGTCTGCCAGCATCCCAAATTGCAGCCTGTTCCCTGTAGTGCACTACTTTTTACCAGAGCCCTGCTCTCCTCAGTGTTACACGAGCCTAACAGGCTCTCTGTGGTGCCTGGTGTCACCTTGCTCTGTTGCTCTAGGCCCCAGTTTCCACATTCGGGTCCCTGGGCTGTTCTCCTGGCCTACCTGGCCTGGACGAACAGAGCCAAGTGAGGGAGCCTGTGTGAGAGCTGAGGTTAAAATGTTCTCTTTCACTCAGTCATGGATACTTTCACACACATACACACTTACACTTACTCAAATATAAATAGAGAGAGATATGCCTGGTGGAGACATGGAGTAGACCTGATGACCTTGACCAGAGGGAACTGAGCATCTCTCCCACTGCCCCCTGGCTTGCAGCCAGGGGGCAGTGGCGACCCGCTCTGCCCCACCTGTTTAGCAAAAAATATACATACATTTTGTTGCCTGTTTTGCATGTTATTTTGGCATTTAATACGTGAGCCACATCAGTTTGCAAACAATGTAAAAAATATATATAAGAATCTCTGCGTTTAATATAGCCGGATACAAACATGGTCTCTTTTTGTTTTGCTTTCTTGACTAAGGCAGCTCTAAAATGCAGGTGTTTCCGCCTAGCTCAGTGCTTTCTGTGGTGGTGGGGCAGCCAGCGGAATATATGGAGCGTAGGGGTTTGTAATGTTCGTTCGTTGCGCCGTGTTTGGCTCTGTTCTGTCACTCATGGGGATACTATGTCACTGTAAAATCTACGGGGAGAGCTCGAAAGTTCAAGCCCCTTGGGTGCTGCCATAGAGTTACATTAGAAGTGCTCATCCATGAAGGCTCAAGGTCATTAGCCACAGATAAAAATGACATCAAATCACGTTATCTACTGTATTTTTGATTGGACTGATCATGTCAACATCATATTTTCAAAATCGTAGCTAGAAAGCTAGACAAGCATTCATCATCATTAATCACGTCAACAATCTACTGTCAAATCATTTTCATATAAAGAGAAATTATAGCTAAAAAATATCGGTGCTCATCGGCCACTGGACATAAACATGACACAAGTTGGAAATCACAAATTCAACAATGAGTGGTTTGAAAGGAATCAGTAGCTAACTGCAAGTGTTGCAAAGCAATCACTAGCCTGCTATTCATTGGAGTGGGTGTGTAGTCCATGTCTGGATTTAAGGGTCTCTTTTCCAAGCTTATAAACGGATTAACATTCAACACCATGGGCCAGAAAAGAATCCAGCATAACTTCTGCTGTGTTCAAAGGAACTGGAAACTCAGAACTGGGAAATCTCAGACTTCAATGAGTTCAAGACATCTGGGAACTCCGACTGGGAAAATACATTTGGAACGGTCATCGAACTCGGAATTCCAAGGCTCCGACATGAAGATCACTGATCATGATTCAACCTTGTTTTTTTCAGAGTTCCCAGTTGTCTTGAAGCACCATAAATCCAGAGAATGCCAGACTTTGATAAGGTTTGATGACAAAATTTGCCCACAAGAGGACCGCCGGGCCTCCTTCCTGTTCAAGTGAGCACAGCAAAACAAGGTGAGTCCTAAAATGTTGTATGCTGTCACATAAATTGTAATATGCCAGGGAGATATGTATACTGTAGCTAAGAAAGTAATACTAAGTGTGTGTTGTGTAGTAAACCATTAGTAGCACATGTGCCTCACCCTAATAATTTGGTCCCTTTCCCCTTCATAACTTACTACTGTTCTGACTTGATGGTGCACATGTAGCCTATAGCCCATTTTAGAGAAATGTTATCAAATATTGTAAGAGCTTCCATTGTCTGCTTATATGCCCCCTTTATTTATCCTACGGTTCTAACTTGGTGTACAGGGATAATACTGTAAGAACGGCCCATGTTCTGAATTCTGTCGCTGTACTTTTCAAAAGTCCCGAACAAATGGTTATATTGAATACGTGCATCCTAGCTCTCTCATTAATGTCTTAATCAAAATGACAGATTGCCTCTTATCTTCTCGTCGTCCCCTTATGCCATAGTTTGTACATCTCAATTGTCAATAGAAACCACTTTTGTTTAAGCAAGTCAGCCATATCAGCTGTCTTAATTTTTAGCATTTAAAAAAAAAAGCAGTAAATAAGGCTGAATTAACTGTTTCGCTGCCAGACAAGGCTCTGCTTATAGCGAGGTGTAGCAGTGGTAAGCTTTGTTTAGCCCCTAACAGTTTGTGGGCACTGTTATAGTGCAATTAATGTATTGTTTAGTGTTGCTTTGTGTAGTGGCTTTGCTGGCATGAATCCCCCCTTTATTTATTATTTTGCCCCACCAAGATTGAAACGCTAAAATCGCCACTCCCGGGGGGCATCAAGGTCAAGCACAAAATATAAAGCAAAGATCTGTCTTTGTGAAGGGAACTTCTGTGCTTTGTCTGAAGTGGAATACCCACCTCTTTCACAAAATGCCCCCCTCTCTCACAAACATCTCCACCTGGTCGATCCTGTCGTTCAAAGAGGAACACATGGGGTGGTAATTGGCGGTACTGAAGCAGAGCTCTTGTTCGTTCAATCATTCATCCATCCCTCCCTGGTCAAGAACTGTGTTTCTAGTTTACCTCTTCTTCAAACAATCACTGTCTGTTTTCATTATAGCAGGGGAAACACTCAGTGGTTGGTGGGTGAACCAAAGGTGAACAGCATGGTTTTCAGTGAAACAGAAAGAGTGTAGTGTACCTATTGAAGGTAGATTAGTATGGTATGAAAGAGAAGGGTTGTATTTGATGGCTTACCCACTCATGTCCCTGTGTTGTGGTATTGTAAAGTGTGATAATGCAGCTGCCGTGTTGCAGGAAATGTAGCCCTGGCCCAGTATAATGGCAGAGCTGCTGATGATGTTGCTGATGCTCATAGGTTCTTTCACAGTTCACAGAACATGCTCTGACCAATGACAATGGCTGCCTACTGGTGTTGACCAATGACAAAGACCCTCTGAAGGTCCTGGCCTGAGTCCAATTGATAAAACAAACAAATTAACAAAAAACACCATTCACAACTGTGAATGTCCATTCTTATCATTCCTGCCGAAGTGGGGCCAGGACAGGGCCTGCTCTGTGTGTGACACCCTTGGTGACAGTATATGACCTGAATGACCTCTTTATATCAGGCCTCCTTACATTTTCCTAAAGTACTATATCTCTATTGACAGCCATCTCGCACAAATTTTCACCTCTTATTATCAGGGACTGGAGATTTTCCTGACCAGAAAAAGCTCTGGGTTGTTAGGTACTATAATCCTATATGTCATTCTGTCATGGCAGTACATTTGCTCTTTGACTGCGGACAGCATGTGAGGTACACCATGGTTATACAGAGAGAGAAATTATTTGGTGCCCTCATTGATCCGGAGTCCATGATAGACCATGAACTTCCTCACCACAGGGCACCAAGGGGTCGAGAGTTGGCTCTCCGTGCTCCCCTCCTCTCTCCTCCCCACTCTACACCTGGTTAGCTGGCAGGTATAACAACAACAATAAAACAGCCGCGCAACATCTGAGTGGTATACTACAAAGCAGAATCAATGAGTTAGCCAGCTAACTTGCCTAAATATTCAGAAATTATTTAAAACCTTTTTTTTTAGAATGGATAGCTTGAAATGAGCATTGTCTATTTGACTTAACAACCAAAAACACATTGAAGTCTGGCTTTCTTAATGTTCTTGAAAATCAGTAGATAATTTGGGTTGTTTTGTGAAAGTTAGCTGGCCAACTCATTGATCCTGCTTAGTACAGATCTTAACTTGATCACTATTTTTTTGCAGAAAATGTACCTGCTGCATAGGAAATTCAAAGCCTGGTGAGTCTCTGAAAATGAGCAGTTATCTTTCTCCCCATGAGTGGGCAGTCATTGGGATCATTGCTCGCTCTCATCAAAATAATTTTCACTCTTGCAAGCTGAAACGTTATGCCTAGGTCCTATTACTGCAATGCAGTCATACACATCAACAACCGTCTTTTTATATAGCCATTAGGTTACGGCATGCAAGTGTCAAGTGTATCCTAAGGTCAAAATGTAGTTAAATCGTGGCCTGGGGTGGTCTCGTGGTTAGGGTCACTGACTTGAGCATGCACATATAAGCCTACCAGGTTAGCATGGGTTCAATTCTGGTCCATGTCCTTCTGGCACTAATAATTAAATCCCATCCCCCAATTGGCTTGATTTATTTACATATTTTAAATATGGACAGTCCAGTCATATGTTACCCCCGATCTTGATGATAAATGACCGTACTAGACACTTTTGGATAACATAAATAAATAGATAGGAAACAAATAAAATAATAACAATAGACTACACCAGAGATCATCAACTAGATTTCTTTCTTGGGTGGCTGGTCGGGTGCTAGAACATAATTACAGATCATTTGTAGACTGCAAATTGACTGAAAAAAAAAACAGATATAATATTAGACTAAAACATAATAATTTCAAACCTTGCTTACATTTGTAAACAATCACATGATAATGGCACTTGGAGGAGATGGCTGCAGTTTTATGGTCCCCTAACCAATTGTGCTATAGTTTTTTTTCACAACTTATTTTGTACATAATGTTTCTGCCACAGTCTCTAGATATCAGGACAGCGATTACTCACCTCGAACTGGAATATTTTTTTTCTTTAACTAGTCGGACACAAAGGATTGACTTTCTTTTGCATTTAAAAAAAAATAAACCGAGATTACTGAATTATATAATAGCTAAATATTGCCATCACTTTCATTCATGCGCAATCGATTGACCTACCTAGTATTAAGCCATTGGGCTACATCTGAGCTGCTTCAGGATAGCCTATGAATACTATCTATTAGCCTACTATTATCTAAAAGCACAAGCATTTCACTGTAGCCTAACCAATATCCTAAAGGTCAACATATTAGGTCTATGGCAACTTCACTTAACTTGCTATTTCATGTTTTTTTGTATATATTTTCACCTGACCCTCGTACTGTAAAATAAATTGGACACCCTCCCCCTCATAGATTTAACTCAAAATAATGTTACGACCAGAAGGTTGAAGGTTTGCTGATCACCACAGACGAGCTCACTCTCCCTGCCTTTTATTACTTCATGATCAGAGCCAGTTGCAGACCATGATCAGCTATGGGGAAATCAGATTTTCAACATTTTGATGCCAGATAAATAATTATATAAAATATATATGCAACAAATGTTCCTTCAACAGGTATTTATGCCAATGCGCCACACAACCAATAAACAAAACATTCCGATATCGGGCATTTCAATTTCATGGTTTGCGTTTTCAACACAATAAATAGACTGTCAATCTCGACAAACAGAAAACACTTTACTTTAGGCCTACCTAGTGTCAAACCAAGCCTTCGACAATCTATGAATGTCATTTAAACTTTTTGGTGTCTCTCTCCATTCATCAAAATTGCTGCTGCACAGTTTGGATTGATTTGATTTTTATTTGTCAGTAAAAAAAAAATACATATATACACACACACAAATAATTGTAAAAGTCACCGGGATTGCACAATAAAGTCAGGGATTTATTTCCATTGTAGTACCTGCATATGCTACAGTAATATAAGGACTAAATGCACATCTAATTTACACATCTCCATCTGGCTTTTGGGGTTACCTTTTGTTTCACTTGTGGAATTAACAACATACAGTATCACTTGAATAGTGTTGCTTGAAATCAGTGTGCACGTGAACACTCTCTCTCCATCAATTCCATTGAAATTGCATCCAAAATAGATAATCTTGTTCAAAATGTATACAGTGCATTCGGAAAGTATTCAGACCCCTTTACTGTTTCCACATTTTGTTACGTTACAGCCTTATTGTAAAATTGATTCAATTGTTTTTCCCCTCAATCTACACACGATACCCCATAATGACCAAGCAAAAGCAGGTTTTTATAAATGTTGGGAAATGTATTTAAAATAAAACACTGAAATATCACATTTACATAAGTAATCAGACCCTTTACTCAGTACTTTGTTGTAGCACCTTTTGGCAGTGATTAAATCCTTGAGTCTTTGTGGGATATGATGCTACAAGCTTGGCACACCTGTATTTGGGGAGTTTCTACCATTCTTCTCTGCAGATCCCCTCAAGCTTTGTCAGGTTGGATGGGGAACATCACTGCACAGCTATTTTTAGGTCTCTCCAGAGATGTTAGATCGGGTTCAAGTCCGGACTCTGGCAGGGTCACTCAATGACATTCAGAGACTTGTCCCAAAGCCCTTCCTGTGTTGTCTTGGCTGTGTGCTTAGGGTTGTTGTCCTGTTGGAAGGTAAAACACCCCAGTCTGAGGTCCTGAGCGTTCTGGAGCAGGCTTTCATCAGTATCTCTCTGTACTCTGCCCTGTTCATCTTTCCCTCCATCCCGACTAGTCTCCCAGTCCCTGCCGCTGAAAAACTGAAATACCCATGTATTGAATTTTAAAAAATACAAGTTAAAAGGTTTTCCATCACATTTGTACTCTAGGCCTACTAATTGTTTTGTACAATTTTTTTAGTTGAGTAGGTATAGCATTACGCCCACTCTGGTATTGGCACGTGCGCTCTAGCCAACAACTTGCATATACAGTGCAGTTATAGTTTATTACATGATGAGATTATTATGGGCAAAAGTGATTTTTTTATTTGTCAAATGGCAGCCAAGCATCGATCATCATGTCACAAGAATACGACCCTCCATATTTAAAGGAGCATCAACCTATGTTTATGGATTTAATTGATTTAACCTTTATTTACCTAGGCAAGTCAGTTAAGAACAAATTCTTATTTACAATTTTATTTAGATTTATTTCAACTTTATTTAACCAGATAGGCTAGTTGAGAACATTTACATTTACTACTGCGACCTGCCCAAGATAAAGCAAAGCAGTTCGACACAAACAACAACAGTTACACATGGAATAAACAAATATACAGTCAATAATACAGTAGAAAAAGTCTATATACAGTGTGTGTGTAAATGAGGTAGGATAAGGCAGGTAAAGCAATAAATAGGCCATGGTGGCGAAGTAATTACAATATAGCAATTAAACACTGGAATGGTAGATGTGTGCAGAAGATGAATGTGCAAGTAGAGATACTGAGGTGCAAAGGAGCAAGATAGATAAATAAATAATTACTGTATGGGGATGAGGTAATTGGATGGGCTATGTACAGGTGCAGTGATCTGTGAGCTGCTCTGACAGCTGGTGCTTAAAACTAGTGAGGGATATGAGTCTCCAGCTTCAGTGATTTTTGCAGTTCGTTCCAGTCATTGGCAACAGAGAACTGGAAGGAAAGGCGTCCAAAGGAAGAATTGGCTTTGGGGGTGGCCAGTGAGAGATAGCTGCTGGAGCGCGTGCTACGGGTGGGTGCTGCTATGGTGACCAGTGAGCTAAGGCAGGGCTTTTTACGAGGATGGTCAGTTTTACGAGGGTATATTTGGCAGCATGAGTTATTTTTATTCCAAATAACTCCCTACTCCCAAGCATACCCAGAACATGATGTGTCCAACACCATGCTTGAAAATATTAAGTGGTACTCAGTGATGTGTTGGATTTGCCCCATTGGATTTGTGGATTTGCCACATTTCCTTTGCAGTATTACTTTAGTGCCTTACTGCAAACAGGATGCATGTTTTGGAATATTTGTATTCTATACATGCTTCCTTGTTTTCACTCAGTTTTCACTCAGTCATGTAGATTAATATTGTGGAGTAAACACAATGTTGTTGGTCCATCAGTGTTCTCCTATCACAGCCATTAACTCTGCAACTGTTTTTAAAATCACTATTGGCCTCATTGGTTTCCTTCCTCTCCGGCAACTGAGTTAGGAAGGAATTCTGTATCTTTGGGTGTATTGATACACCATCCAAAGCATAATTGATAACATCCCCATGCTCAAAGGGATATTCAGTGTCTGCTTTTTTATTTTCAAACATCTACCAATAGGTGCCCTTTGCAAGGTATTGGAAAACCTCCCTGGTATTTGTGGTTGAATCTACTTGAAATTCACTTCTCGACTAAGGGGCCTTACACATTATTTCATGCATGCATGTGGTACAGAGATGGTGTAATATGCAAAAATCATGTGAACCACTATTATTGCACACAGAGTCCATGCAACTTATTACGTGACTTGTTAAGCACATCTTTACTCTTGTACTTATTTAGGTTTGCCATACAAAGGGGTCAAATACTTATTGACTCAAGACAAGCTTTTCATTTGTATTCATTTGTTTTTTTTTAAATCGAATAACATAATTCCACTGACATGGGGTATTGTGTCATTTTAAAATCAGGCTGTAACGCAACAAAATGTGCAAAAAGTCAAGGGGTGTGAATACTTTCTAAAGTTACTGTAGGTGGTAGTAGTTCCCTATAATCAAATGTATAGAGTGAACAGATCAGAGTGGCAGCAAGTCTCAAACCTATAATGATTGATAGCCATGTCCTTTTGATTTGTAGTCACTGCCAGTTTTAGAAGTCTTTGAGGCCTCAACAAGTGCAAGTTATATAAAACACAAAATATTCAGAAATATGCTGTAATAGCCTGTTTGCACTAATCCCATGTAATTACAGTAAAATACTGTGAAACACCAACATGATTACAGTAACATTTACTTTCTTGCAATAGGCATACTTTACAGTATTTTACTGTGACATTGTTCTACATTTTCCAGTAACTTACAGGAATCTGGTGGCAAATTACTGTGATTATTACAATAAAATAGTTTGCACAAGCTAGAGATGCATCCAAAAGATATCTTGTTTTTAATACAGTCAATTTTGAAGACCAATGTATCCTTAAATACAACAACATTCCCAGTAACGGTTACAGAAACGTTTTACTCGCTATGACTGTGCTATTTGTTTTTTTATAAACCTTAGATCAATGCACTGACTGTCTGGACACGAGCATCTTTTAAATGTCAAATGGAAATGTTAAAAATGGAAATTTGCCATGCAGACTGTTGGGTATTATTTTAATGAGCTCTGCCCTCAAACTATTTGTATTTTGATCAAATTTGACGTTGTTTGGAGGCGGATCATTAGAATAATACTGAGCAGTGTGCTTTGCAAGTGTTCATATTTACATTTACATTTTGGTCATTTAGCAGACGCTCTTATCCAGAGCGACTTAGTTTAATACACTAAGGTAAACGAGAATATACCATAGACATAGGCAAGAAAAAATATGATTTTACTGTTAGCGAGAATGTTGTAGTTAAGCGGGCTACTTGCAAATCTATATTTATATTAGAAAATACAAAATGAATGTATTCTAATTCAATTGTTCCAAAATAGGCTTCATGAATTGTTGATCATGCCAGTAAAATACAAAATAGGTATGGAAAGTATTGAAATACCTATATCAAATACATGTAACAGAAATACTGCACATCGTTGGCACTAGCTTCATGCAGTGTAAATCTGCAAAGGTTTTACTAACCACTGTGCTTCCAGTAATGCATTGTAAATTCTAGAAATACAGCATGTTACTGTAGTCAGGTGTTCCAGTAATATGCTGTAGATTTGTGTTACAGTAAAGGTCCTGTAAATCTGCCAGTCATTTACTGTAAAAATTACAGGAAATGTTTTATAGTGCAGTCCACCCACACACACAACGTACCAGCATAACACTGCTCATTATGACAACGACAATAATAGCAACAATGCTGCTACTACAAGCTATTTACCATCACACTCTCTCTTTATACCCTACGTCAGCATCAACAACAACAAACTGCTTCTGCAACCAATAACACTAGTACACTACCAGTGCAAAGTTGTCAACCTTATGCATATGAAACCAATAATATTAAAACTGTTAGTGCTAAATCCCATGGCAATATGTCAATGTGGGAAAGATGACGATCTAAAAGCCAAGAGCATGATGCTATGGGGGATGATACAAATAGGAGTACAAGTATACAATGAAGAGGGTCTCCCTATATCTCTCTTTTAATCTATAGTGTGGCCCATATTTTAGCTCTGGCCATTCTGTGAACCATAACTTCTGTTGGGTAATCCTATGAGCTGTGTGCCTGCTTTCAACTCAAGATAAACTTGCTGACCAGCCCCTTTATATTCCTACTTCCAAGTTACTTTCAGTTTTGTCTTTCTTGTTCGCAACACAATCTATGCTGACATGTCATATTGGCAACCAACGGCCATGCATGTATTATTCAAGGAACTCATGCGGGGAAAAAACATCCATAAATTGAAGGATTAGCATGTTTTCAGATGTTTCATCCAAGGCCAAGTGAATCGGAAGAGGTTGGAGGGCAAATGTAAACTGTCTTTGACTATGTGACAGATGTGTGCGTGTCAAGGCCCTTGATAAAATATGTGCTGGGCAGAAGTATGAAAAACAAGGATGTTTCTCTGAATCACACACACTCTAGGCAAATCTTAATTCGCACCCAATAATAATACTGCGCTATTATTGACTTGAGCCGTTGTGGCTACTATGGTAACAGCTAGGCCATGCACTACTGCCACTCCATCAACAGAACTCCCCAGCAGGTCAGATAGGAAAGGATCTTAATGACATCATCTAAACGCTCCATGATTATTCTGGAACCATGACAGCTGGAAATTGGAATAAGGGCAATTCCGGTTCCAGGTTCCGTTCCATTCTACGGATGGATGGATTGGATGATGGCGGCGAAGATGTCATTGCATAATTAAACCTCACTAGAATAAACACCTGGACAATAAACCTGGTCACCATGGCGATGAGGGACAATAAAGCCAGGTGTTTACAGGATGTTGGTCCTGTGTGGGACGTCACCTCAGCCTCAGTCTGTGGTCTTCTGGTGCACACGCATGCACCAACACAATTTCACTCACACACACACAAAGATCCCTAAATAGCCTGGTTTCCATCCACAACAACAGGATGTCATCACTAAGGCAAACTACACTGGACAGGTATACCTGTGAGGTCATCCATTGTGAGCCATATGTTGACAGTAGAAATTAATGGGACATTTCTAGAAATAGACATACAGGTAAACAGCATTAGGTAAGTTACTTGACACCCATAACCATTCAGTGGTTCGGTTGAGTTAACATTGACATACAGTATACAGCCACCACGATATTGTTGGAAGGTAAATATAGACAATGTAAATTTGACATTAAATGTATCTATTTTAAATGACTGAGGTGAACTGAATGTTCTAGCTACTGTAGGTCACACACCTTAGCAGATACATACACGTGCACAAACACACACAAACTCTGTCCAAGTCTTACATAAAAACACTGTTAATAGAGGACTCTGTATTCTACTGATACGGGTTTACATGAAGGTCAAGCTGAAATCCAGCCAGGTCACTCAGTACATGAGGAAAACACTGGTTTACTGTAACTCTTTTCACTGAAATTCTGTCATCAGCCCTTTCTTCACACTTTCTCTTTTTCTCTCTCACTTTTCCTCCCCAGATGTCCTCTCCTCTCCACAGGCCTTGGAGCAGATTGTACTAGGGAACGTGTTTTGTGTAAATTCTGGTTGAGTAACAGTACAGAGGCCGGGGGAACATTCACAAGCCCATGCCAGGAAAGTCTCTGTTGAAACAGGGAAGTCTGATGACAAGTTCCCGTAAGTGAAAGAGCCCCCCCAACCCTCACACACACAGCAGGGTTTGGTTCTGAGAAAAACCTGTCCTAGTTGAAACCAAGGAGAGCAGTGACAACCTGGAACGTCACTATTAGCCAGGTGACACACACACACTGTCAGCGAGGTGACACACACACCCTTGCATGCACACAGGGATAGGACAGGTAAACAAGAGGGGTGGAGGAGGAGGAAAAAGGAGGAGGAGGAAGCGGATAGAACTCAGTTAAACAGAGATGGGAGGAAGGTTCAAATTTGTAGGTTAAAAGTGACTGACTCAGATAAAGACGTGTACTCTCTCCCAAGAACAACAATAACAACAGCCTTCATGGGATTTTACTGTTGTTTACAAAATCGCTTGCTGTAGAAAATGGTCACTCAGGAACAGTTCACTTGCTAGTTTAATGATCCGTATTGTTAAAATGGGACAATAGGAACATAACACTCAAATAGCATGGCATTCTTACATGAGTTGCTTGAGGCCATCGGTGCTTCGGTGCCATCAATGAAAAGCTGAGTCTGGCACTTCCAGTACAAACAAAAAAGGAAACAAAAGTATTTGTGCTCAGCACTAAGACCTATTTATCTTTCTGTGTTCCCTTTGGCTAAAATACCTCACCTACCTACCTCAGAAACAGAACACTATTGATATCTCTACTCATATGTCTATTGTATTTTAATATATCTGTGGCATATTTCAATAGATATATATTTTCTGTTGACACATTGACTTTTGAATGGCAGAGAATAGAGTGCTACATGAATAGATATGAAGGTGATGGACTATATTGTAATGAATTCAGGGGGGTAGCCCCAACTGGGACTTAAACCGGGGTCCAATAAATGTCTAGCTAACACCTTAACCGGTATGCCAAGAGGTCCTAACCTCTTGACGAGGTCACTTGGTGATGCCTTAAGGTTTTTTACAATATCTTATCCATTGGACAACTCTTTATGTTGCCAAACTGACTTAGTGACTTTGACTTATAAATGAAAGAGAATGGAGAGATATACATTCTTTTAAAAAAGGGTTCTTTTTTTCCCCCATAGGATAACTATTTTTTGTTTCAGGTAGAACCCTTGGCTGGTAAAAAAGGTTCTACTTAGACGCTTTTAGTGATGAAATATATTGTGAAAAGGTTCCACTTGGAACCAAAAATATATATTTTCAAAGGGTTCTCCTATTGGGACAATTGAATAACCCTTAATGGTTTTAGGTAACACCTTTTTTTTTTTTTTTTTTGTCAAGTATAAGGGTTATATGTTGAACCATTTTTATCAGAGTTATTTTCATATCGGGGAGGATTCTTTACTTCCTGTTCTTCCCCTCTTCACCATGTTTTCCCTTTTTAGGCAATGAAATCCTACTATGTTAAACAGTTCCTGTAACTTTACGACACACTACTGGCTACTGGTTGTGTTACCGTATTTTTACAGTACAATTCAGTTGTTATTGCTGTAAAATTGAAGTAAGCTGCTGATTACTTGAGACTATACCTCACTTGGAGATTTTAACTCACAACCTTTTGGTTGCCAATGACCAGAATTTACTGCTAAGCCAACAGGTCAATGGGCATGACAGAGATTGGCCATAGATGTATTGCCAAGTATACATTTCAGTACTTTACTAAAAGTTGCAGTAAAAATAAAATAAATATTCAGCCAACTTAAAAGGTGTTATTGCTGTAAAATGGCTATGCTTCTGTATTCTGATTACAGTACACCGTTGTAAATTATGATATTTACTGTATTTTAACAAACTGAGTAGCC
This sequence comes from Oncorhynchus tshawytscha, assembly GCF_018296145.1. Classification (NCBI taxonomy): domain Eukaryota; kingdom Metazoa; phylum Chordata; class Actinopteri; order Salmoniformes; family Salmonidae; genus Oncorhynchus; species Oncorhynchus tshawytscha. The sequence continues at coordinate 13,157,037 of NC_056443.1, forward strand.
AGTAAGTTCCCAACAGTAAGTTATTGTAATTTCACAAGATACAGTAAGTCTCTTGTAAAATGATGTACTTTGAGCATACTTGGGATGCAACCTCTACTGGGATTTGAATGTACAACTCTCAATTGGTTCTAATCTTTTAACAATATCTGTCATACCCACAGTCCCGGTGGCATAGCAGGATATTCAGGTTGCTGGCAACCAAGAGGTTGTGAGTTCATAGCCCAAGTGTGGTTAATTCCAAAGTAATCCGAATACGGCAGCCTGCTGTCTCTTACAGAAAGAACATCTTAATCCAGCTAAAAAAATACAGTCATTTGTTGTATATTTTCACTGCACACACGAGCAAGGATTGTTTTTTTACAGTGTAATGATTCCTTGTTCCTGGTAGAATAGATGATTATACAAAGAACCAATATAAAAAGGTTCTCCACAGCCCAAAAAAGGCTTCGCCTTCAGGGGAAAAATTAATTTGTACCAATTTTTTAAACTACAAAAAAAATTCTGTGTATGATGGAATGGATGGGTCATAGTGATGGTGTGAGAGTTGCCTAGGGAATAAAACTGTGAGTCAGTGAACTCACTCCCTCAGTTCTGCTGTGTTCAGTCCCCTACATTGGGGTCACTGTATTCCCAACTTGATATTTTACTAAAGGGACATGTATGATGACAGGGTAATGGCATGTTGCTGAGGAGACAGCCCGGAAGGGGCTCAGGTGGACAGGGAGAGTAGTAAGCTTTGAGGAGGAATGCTTTTAGTCCAAATTACACACTAAAAATACTCACCCCAAAATAAATCTTGATCTGACGCAAACAAAAAATACATTGTTTAAAGAAAATGGGTTGGAATTGAGGTGAGTTTAAAGACAACTCACAGAGCATCTCTTCTTGAGAAAGGGGTGATGCTGAATCCATCAGAAAAGAAAGACACATTCATTTAATAAGTGCTGAAAAATAAGACAGTTTTAAATATTGCCACTGCACAGAGTTTATCTCATGGAGACGAAGCGCTTCCTGAAGCCGAGAGACCAGCAGTGGAGCCCAGATGCAGTCATCTGGAAACGCAGGCCACTGCTTACTGCGTCTCACACACACATACACATATATATATATATATATATATATATATCTATATATATATCTATATATCTATATATATATCTATATATCTATATATATATCTATATATCTATATATATATCTATATATCATACTATACTATATATATATATATATATATATATATATATATATCTGTTGCCATGGGTCATGTCCTCTTTACTTTGTTAAAACCTCAGTAAGTCTGGTTGAGCTGAAGTGCTTTGAGGGGGCCAAAATGAATGGACATGTTCTCCACAAATTGATAATTTTCCCTTCTCCTCAAACAGCTCCCCAGCTGCATTGCATTCCTGTTGCAGTCCTAGCTGCTCCCAGGATGAAGTGCTTGTGTTGGTTACTACAGGAGGTTGGTGGCACCTTAATTGGGGAGATTGGGCTCGTGGTAATGGCTGGAGCGGAATAGGTGGAATGGTATCAAATACGTCTATTCCATTCCATTCGCTCCGTTTCAGTCATTATTATGAGCCATTCTCCCCTCCACTGTTGGTTACATACTTGCTGTGTTACTTCCCCTGTAATCAGGACTATAGCCCTGCACCCAGGGAGGTTGGGTTTGAGATTAAAACCTCTACGGGATCGGTGTCCCCCTCGTGGGACGGTTGAGCTAATGTAGGCTAATGTGATTAGCATGAGGTTGCAAGTAACAAAATAAATTCCCAGGACATAGGTTTATCTGATACAGGCAGAAAGCTTAAATTCTTGTTAATCTAACTGCACTGTCCAATTTACAGTAGCTATTACAGTGAAATAATTCAGTGTTATTGTTTGAGGAGAGTGCATAATTATGAACTTGAAAATGTATTAATAAACCAAATAGGCACATTTGGGCAGTCTTGATACAACATTTTGAACATGTATACAATGGTTCATTGGATCAGTCTAAAATTTGCACATACACTGCCATCTAGTGGCCAAATCTAAATATGGCCTTTCTCTTGCATTTCAAAAACGCATGTTTTTTTTTTCTTTGTATTATCTTTTACCAGATCTAATGTGTTATTCTCCTACATTAATTTCACATTTCCACAAGCTTCAAAGTGTTTCCTTTCAAATTATATCAAGAATATGCATATCCTTGCTTCAGGTCCTGAGCTACAGGTAGTTAGATTTGGGTAAGTCCTTTTAGACGATAGTTGGGGAAAAAAGGGTCCGATCCCCAGAAGAGTCGGTTGGTGAGCGCTCTGCTTGTGGTCTCAGCTTGTAATCAGGCCCTATTTCTTCTAAAGTTTAAAGTAGACCTTTCTTTCAGCCTTTGCATACTTTGAACTGTATAACTCACATGGGAGATTGGAGGTAACAGAAAAAGTACCAGCTATTCCAATATTGGAAACAAGCTTTTTAACAAGATGTATTACTTACAGTACGTTTGCTCAAAAATGAAGTGACCTGCTATAACCTAACCTTTCCTTTATATCTGTGCAATATCATAAAATGTAAATATATAATCTGATTAGCCAAACATGGGTTAATTTAAACATCCATTGAGTTTTTTTATTCAATTTCATTCTGAGGTGACCCAGCAACTGGGTCTTTTTTAATATAATCCATTGGTTATTTCCAGGAGATGTGGCCTATTGGGGGCTTGGCTTTCATGTAGTTATTTTTGGCCACCTGTGAGAGTAAATGCCATTCCTGTTCATCATGTTAAGTTTGCACCCTGCAACATATTTGCCTTCAATATTTTTCCCTGGTCTGATCCCTGGTTGAGTCACTCAGCATTAAGAAGATGGATTTAGCGTCCTGTCAAGGAAGTGTAATTGTACGTACATTTATTTTTATTTCACCTTTATTTATCTAGGCAAGTCAAGCTGCCTCACGCTATAGAATCAGGAGATGGGCTCCTGCCCTTGTGGGCCATTCTGGCTCAGATGAGGCTTACTTGTACAAGGTTTACTAACCTACTTACTGTAAAACAGTGGCAGCAGCAGTTGAAGTCATAGTTATTGTGGGTCTGAATTTGACCCCGATGCTGAGTCTGGCCCCACATTTGGCATGGGCTTGAGGGCTGACTACTTCCTCTCTCTGTTCAAAGGTGCAAAAACAATCATCAGTTGTTGGGCAAACATTGGCGTCTCAGTGTAGCCTACCATCAGCTGGCAAAGGGGTCAATACAATTTTGTCCAGTTTTACAATGTGGGTGATCCAATGGCTTTACCATCCATTTCAAATCTGGCAGCTGTATTGTATGTTCATACCAATGAATTCACAACTGCCTTGATATTGGTTTATACGAATTACCAACATCAGACATTTTGATATAAAGACATAAAAATTATAATATAAATAGCTTATACAGTCTTCTAAAATCATGATGGAAGCACAGGAATAGTCTTGAAAACATGTTTATAAATGCAACATGTAAAGTGTTGGTCCTGAGTTGAAATAAAAGATACCAGAAATGTTTAATAGACACAGAAAGCTTATTTCTCTCAAATGTTGTGCACAAATTGGTTTACATCCCTGTTAGTGAGCATTTAATCTTTGCCAAAATAATCCATCCACTAGACAGGTGTGGCATATCAAGAAGCTGATTAAACAGCATGATCATTACACAGGTGCACCTTGTGCTGGGTACAATAAAAGGCCACTAAAATGTGCCATTTTTTCACATAACTCAATGCCACAGATGTCTCAAGTTTTGAGGGAGCATGCAATTGGCATGCTGACTGCAGGAATGTCCACCAGAGCTGTTGCCAGAGGATTGAATGTTCATTGCTCTACCATAAGCCACCTCGAACGTCGTTTTAGAGAATTTGGCAGTGTGTCCAACTGGCACTACCTCATGTAACCACGCCAGCCCAGGACCTTCACATCTGGTTTCTTCAGCTGCAGGATCATCTGAGACTAGCCACTTGGACAGCTGATGGACTATTTCTGTCTGTAATAAAGCCCTTTTGTGGGCAAAAACTCATTCTGATTGGCTGGGATCTCCAGTGGGTGGGCCTATGCTCTCCCAGACCCACCCAGAGATGCGCCCCTGCCCAGTCATGTGAAATCCATAGACTAGGGCCTAATTTATTAATTTAAATCGACTGATTTCCTTATATGAACTGTAACTCTGTAAAACTGTTGAAATTGTTGCATGTTGCATTTATATTTTTGTTCAAATAAGTTACACCTGCAAATTATAATACAAAAAAGCAAAGATGGTGCGATGGTCCTATGAGTCTCAAATTATTGTAGTCCCACCAACCTGTACCAGCACCTTTTTAAATTACAGACAAAAAATAGTTTTTAATATATTTTTTTGTTTTCTTATGGTAATTGACTTACAGCAGAGGTGGGCAACCTTCCTCCGGACAGCCACTGGGTGGTTCAGGCTTTTGTTCTAGCCCTGCTCTAACAGACCAGATCCTACCAATCAACTGATTATCAGGAACTGGTTGGAGTTGGTCTTGAAAAATGATCTGGCCTTAATGGCCATATGTACTTTTCAATCTCTACCCTGGTCCAGCCAGAAGAGGACTGGCCACCCCTCGGAGCCATGTTCCTCTGAAGGTTTCTTCCTAGGTTTCTGCCTTCTAGGGTGTTTTTCCTAGCTTCTGTGCTTCTGACTCTGCATTGCTTGCTCTTTGGGGTTTTAGGCTGGGTATCTATGTAAAGCACTTTATGACAACTGCTGATGTAAAAAGGGCTTTATGAGAAGAAAAAAATATTTGAAGACATGAGCGTTAACCTGGGTTGAAGAGGATGATGGCTCGGAGTTAGCCCAGCTCTGTCTTGTCCATTTGCTTGTCATTCATCTGAGACACCAGCACGGTCAGATCCCTGGAGACCACAACACAAGTGACAGTGAGGAAATGTAACAGGAAAAAACAGAGCCCAATTTTACTGCTGTATAGCCCATAATCAGCTTAATATCGAATGATTATAGTGTGCATGTAAATGTGCTGACTATGGTCCAAACTCCAAAATGTCAACCGAAACTGTTTATTTTCTTTATGAATCTTACATAATGTAATACATCACCAAGGTTGACGTCAATAGAGAGAGATACAGTAAGAGTTTAGCCTGGATTGAATACTTTATTGTGACAACACTAATTAACCGATTATCAAGTGTTTTGTATATGGGTTTATTGTATGTGTGCATGTGTATGTATACAAGTGGTATGATGTGTGTGTGTGAGCATGCAGGAGTATGTGTGCTATGGCGTGTGAGCTGTGCTATACCTGGTCGTGGTAAGATGGTCGTCCAGTGGCAGCTCAAAGAAATGGGGGATCTTCTTGGCCACTTCACCAGGGTTGTCTGCTGCATGCAGAGATGGCGAGTATTCCTGTTACATGTATTTTAAATGTGTATTTCAATTACTTCTGAGTATTTTGTCATTTTTGAATTACATTGGGCTGAACTACAATCCCAATGTATTTTGTAACAAGATACTTTCGAGAGCTGAAATTTGCATTTTCAAAATACAAAATACTTTTCTATACTATTTTTTTTTTATAGCAGTTCACCTTTTGTGTCTCCCTTTCAACCTGCAAATCAAGGATAGTTGAAATCACAGTGTTAAAATAAATGTGTTAAATTAACTCTACTGGTAGTTATCCTAACCCTCAGGGCCCTCCCTCCCAAGGGGCACATTTTGTTTTTTTCCCTAGCAGTACACAGCTGATTCAAAGAATAGGCTACACCTTGTTCAGTTATGTTACCTCATTAGCTAGCTACAACTAACAACCTGCGGTGCTTTCAGCAGGACGTCACGTTTTGGAACGTTCCAATAGAAATGTGTATATAGAACAAACATGCCTCTCTGACATGTTGAATAAGGAATAATGTTGGCTCCATTCATGGAATTTCTATCTGCAACGTTCGAGAACGTTTTGCAACTGAACGTGGTCCTGGTAACATTATCAGTAGCCTAAATGCAAACATTTGGTGGCACAGAAAGAAAGGAAAATGGATAGCAAACAATTTAATGACTAAATCCCTCTTGCCACTACACTAATCAAATCAAACTAAATTTACAGCACATTTCAGACATGGAATGCAACACAATGTACTTCGCAGGAAAATAAAAAATAAAAACAATGAAAATAAAAATGAAATATTTACTACACAACAAACAAAAGAATAACAATTAAAACTATTGACTAAAAAGCACCCCAAGGAAAAGCAATGCTAAAAAGGTATGTTTTAAGATCTCTTTTATAAATGTCCCTCAGGTTCTCTGGTGGGCACTATATCTGACAGGGTAAATAACTGTATTTTGAGTTAATGTGGACCCAGTGACTCAGAGCAAGGGGACTCGGACTTTAGCCATAGGGACTTGTGAGTCAACCATTGGTGAATCAGACATGGACTCAGACTCGAGAACAAATCCAAATCAAATTTTATTGGTCACATACAAGTGTTTAGCAGATGTTATTGAGGGTGTACCGAAAGTTCCGACAGTGCAGCAATATCTAACAAGTAATATCCAACAATTTCACAACAAGTACCTAATACACATAAATCTAAGTAAAGGAATGGAATTAAGAATATATAAATATATGGACGAGCAATGTCAGAGCGGCATAGATAGTATAGAATACAGTATATACATATGAGATGAGTAATGCAAGATATATAAACATTATTAAAGTGACCTTATTAAAATTGACTAGTGTTCCATTTATTAAAGTGGCCAATGATTTCAAGTCTGTGTATGTAGGCAGTAGCCTCTCTGTGCTAGTGATGGCTATTTAACAGTCTGATGACCTTGAGATAGCAGCTGTCTTTCTGTCTCTCAGTCCCAGCTTTGATGCACCTGTACTGACCTCAACTTTTGGAGGATAGCGAGGTGAACAGGCAGTGCCTCTGGTGGTTGTTGTCCTTGATGATCTTTTGACATTGGGACTGAGACATTGATTGCTGTGACATTGGGTGCTGTAGGTGTCCTGGTGGGCAAGTAGTTTGCCCCAGCTGACACGTTGTGCAGAACGCACCGTTCTCTGGAGAGCCCTTAGGTTGTGGGTGGTGCAGTTGCTGTTCCAGGCGGTGATGCAGCCCGACTGGATGCTCTCAATTGTTTTTCTGTGAAAGTTTGTGAGGGTTTTAGGTGACAAGCAACATTTCTTCAGTCTCCTGAAGTTGAAGAGGCGCTGTTGCGCCTCCTTCACCACACTGTCTATGTGGGTGGACCATTTCAGTTTGTCAGTGACATGTACGCCGCAGAACTTAAGACTTTCCACCTTCTCCACTGCTGTCACGCCAATGTGGATAGTTGGGTGCTTCCTCTGCTATGTCCTGAAGTCCACGATCATCTCCTTTGTTTTGTTGACGTTGAGTGAGAGGTTATTTTCCTGACACCACACTTCCAGAGCCCTCACCTCCTCCCTGTAGGCTGTCTTGTTGTTGTTGGTAATCAAGCCTACTACTGTTGTGACGTCTGCAAACTTGATGATTGAGTTGGAGACGTCCATGGCCACACAGTCATGGGTGAACAGGGAGTACAGGAGGGGGCTGAGCACGCACCTTGTGGGGCCCCGTGTTGAGGATCAGCGAAGTGGAGGTGTTGTTTCCTACCTTCACCACCTGGGGGTGGCCCGTCAGGATGTCCAAGACCCAATTGCACAGGGTGGGGTTCAGACCCAGGGCCTCGAGCTTAATGATGAGCTTGGAGGGTACTATGGTGTTGAGTGCTGAGCTATAGTCAATGAACAGCATTCTTACATAGGTATTCCTCTTGTTCAGATAGGATAGGATAGTGCAGTGTGATGGCGATTGCATTGTCTGTGAACCTATTGGGGCGGTTAGCAAATTGAAGTGTGTCTAGGGTGACA